>NW_027194017.1:0-238081 GCF_032444005.1 Ranitomeya imitator
CACCGGTTTGCCACATGATGTAGGCCTATGGACTGAACAAGAAACCACCAAAAATTTTAACCAGTCATCGTTCTCACAACACTGAGGACCAGTCATTCGAAATGACTTCTCCATGCATTTTATGCATTGGTAAAAGCACTATGATGAAAAGTGTGATATGTTTTCAGGTATCTCCTATACTAATAGAGCCACATGCTCACCGGTTTGCCACATGATGTAGGCCTATGGACTGAACAAGAAACCACCAAAAATTTTAACCAGTCATCGTTCTCACAACACTGAGGACCAGTCATTCGAAATGACTTCTCCATGCATTTTATGCATTGGTAAAAGCACTATGATGAAAAGTGTGATATGTTTTCAGGTATCTCCTATACTAATAGAGCCACATGCTCACCGGTTTGCCACATGATGTAGGCCTATGGACTGAACAAGAAACCACCAAAAATTTTAACCAGTCATCGTTCTCACAACACTGAGGACCAGTCATTCGAAATGACTTCTCCATGCATTTTATGCATTGGTAAAAGCACTATGATGAAAAGTGTGATATGTTTTCAGGTATCTCCTATACTAATAGAGCCACATGCTCACCGGTTTGCCACATGATGTAGGCCTATGGACTGAACAAGAAACCACCAAAAATTTTAACCAGTCATCGTTCTCACAACACTGAGGACCAGTCATTCGAAATGACTTCTCCATGCATTTTATGCATTGGTAAAAGCACTATGATGAAAAGTGTGATATGTTTTCAGGTATCTCCTATACTAATAGAGCCACATGCTCACCGGTTTGCCACATGATGTAGGCCTATGGACTGAACAAGAAACCACCAAAAATTTTAACCAGTCATCGTTCTCACAACACTGAGGACCAGTCATTCGAAATGACTTCTCCATGCATTTTATGCATTGGTAAAAGCACTATGATGAAAAGTGTGATATGTTTTCAGGTATCTCCTATACTAATAGAGCCACATGCTCACCGGTTTGCCACATGATGTAGGCCTATGGACTGAACAAGAAACCACCAAAAATTTTAACCAGTCATCGTTCTCACAACACTGAGGACCAGTCATTCGAAATGACTTCTCCATGCATTTTATGCATTGGTAAAAGCACTATGATGAAAAGTGTGATATGTTTTCAGGTATCTCCTATACTAATAGAGCCACATGCTCACCGGTTTGCCACATGATGTAGGCCTATGGACTGAACAAGAAACCACCAAAAATTTTAACCAGTCATCGTTCTCACAACACTGAGGACCAGTCATTCGAAATGACTTCTCCATGCATTTTATGCATTGGTAAAAGCACTATGATGAAAAGTGTGATATGTTTTCAGGTATCTCCTATACTAATAGAGCCACATGCTCACCGGTTTGCCACATGATGTAGGCCTATGGACTGAACAAGAAACCACCAAAAATTTTAACCAGTCATCGTTCTCACAACACTGAGGACCAGTCATTCGAAATGACTTCTCCATGCATTTTATGCATTGGTAAAAGCACTATGATGAAAAGTGTGATATGTTTTCAGGTATCTCCTATACTAATAGAGCCACATGCTCACCGGTTTGCCACATGATGTAGGCCTATGGACTGAACAAGAAACCACCAAAAATTTTAACCAGTCATCGTTCTCACAACACTGAGGACCAGTCATTCGAAATGACTTCTCCATGCATTTTATGCATTGGTAAAAGCACTATGATGAAAAGTGTGATATGTTTTCAGGTATCTCCTATACTAATAGAGCCACATGCTCACCGGTTTGCCACATGATGTAGGCCTATGGACTGAACAAGAAACCACCAAAAATTTTAACCAGTCATCGTTCTCACAACACTGAGGACCAGTCATTCGAAATGACTTCTCCATGCATTTTATGCATTGGTAAAAGCACTATGATGAAAAGTGTGATATGTTTTCAGGTATCTCCTATACTAATAGAGCCACATGCTCACCGGTTTGCCACATGATGTAGGCCTATGGACTGAACAAGAAACCACCAAAAATTTTAACCAGTCATCGTTCTCACAACACTGAGGACCAGTCATTCGAAATGACTTCTCCATGCATTTTATGCATTGGTAAAAGCACTATGATGAAAAGTGTGATATGTTTTCAGGTATCTCCTATACTAATAGAGCCACATGCTCACCGGTTTGCCACATGATGTAGGCCTATGGACTGAACAAGAAACCACCAAAAATTTTAACCAGTCATCGTTCTCACAACACTGAGGACCAGTCATTCGAAATGACTTCTCCATGCATTTTATGCATTGGTAAAAGCACTATGATGAAAAGTGTGATATGTTTTCAGGTATCTCCTATACTAATAGAGCCACATGCTCACCGGTTTGCCACATGATGTAGGCCTATGGACTGAACAAGAAACCACCAAAAATTTTAACCAGTCATCGTTCTCACAACACTGAGGACCAGTCATTCGAAATGACTTCTCCATGCATTTTATGCATTGGTAAAAGCACTATGATGAAAAGTGTGATATGTTTTCAGGTATCTCCTATACTAATAGAGCCACATGCTCACCGGTTTGCCACATGATGTAGGCCTATGGACTGAACAAGAAACCACCAAAAATTTTAACCAGTCATCGTTCTCACAACACTGAGGACCAGTCATTCGAAATGACTTCTCCATGCATTTTATGCATTGGTAAAAGCACTATGATGAAAAGTGTGATATGTTTTCAGGTATCTCCTATACTAATAGAGCCACATGCTCACCGGTTTGCCACATGATGTAGGCCTATGGACTGAACAAGAAACCACCAAAAATTTTAACCAGTCATCGTTCTCACAACACTGAGGACCAGTCATTCGAAATGACTTCTCCATGCATTTTATGCATTGGTAAAAGCACTATGATGAAAAGTGTGATATGTTTTCAGGTATCTCCTATACTAATAGAGCCACATGCTCACCGGTTTGCCACATGATGTAGGCCTATGGACTGAACAAGAAACCACCAAAAATTTTAACCAGTCATCGTTCTCACAACACTGAGGACCAGTCATTCGAAATGACTTCTCCATGCATTTTATGCATTGGTAAAAGCACTATGATGAAAAGTGTGATATGTTTTCAGGTATCTCCTATACTAATAGAGCCACATGCTCACCGGTTTGCCACATGATGTAGGCCTATGGACTGAACAAGAAACCACCAAAAATTTTAACCAGTCATCGTTCTCACAACACTGAGGACCAGTCATTCGAAATGACTTCTCCATGCATTTTATGCATTGGTAAAAGCACTATGATGAAAAGTGTGATATGTTTTCAGGTATCTCCTATACTAATAGAGCCACATGCTCACCGGTTTGCCACATGATGTAGGCCTATGGACTGAACAAGAAACCACCAAAAATTTTAACCAGTCATCGTTCTCACAACACTGAGGACCAGTCATTCGAAATGACTTCTCCATGCATTTTATGCATTGGTAAAAGCACTATGATGAAAAGTGTGATATGTTTTCAGGTATCTCCTATACTAATAGAGCCACATGCTCACCGGTTTGCCACATGATGTAGGCCTATGGACTGAACAAGAAACCACCAAAAATTTTAACCAGTCATCGTTCTCACAACACTGAGGACCAGTCATTCGAAATGACTTCTCCATGCATTTTATGCATTGGTAAAAGCACTATGATGAAAAGTGTGATATGTTTTCAGGTATCTCCTATACTAATAGAGCCACATGCTCACCGGTTTGCCACATGATGTAGGCCTATGGACTGAACAAGAAACCACCAAAAATTTTAACCAGTCATCGTTCTCACAACACTGAGGACCAGTCATTCGAAATGACTTCTCCATGCATTTTATGCATTGGTAAAAGCACTATGATGAAAAGTGTGATATGTTTTCAGGTATCTCCTATACTAATAGAGCCACATGCTCACCGGTTTGCCACATGATGTAGGCCTATGGACTGAACAAGAAACCACCAAAAATTTTAACCAGTCATCGTTCTCACAACACTGAGGACCAGTCATTCGAAATGACTTCTCCATGCATTTTATGCATTGGTAAAAGCACTATGATGAAAAGTGTGATATGTTTTCAGGTATCTCCTATACTAATAGAGCCACATGCTCACCGGTTTGCCACATGATGTAGGCCTATGGACTGAACAAGAAACCACCAAAAATTTTAACCAGTCATCGTTCTCACAACACTGAGGACCAGTCATTCGAAATGACTTCTCCATGCATTTTATGCATTGGTAAAAGCACTATGATGAAAAGTGTGATATGTTTTCAGGTATCTCCTATACTAATAGAGCCACATGCTCACCGGTTTGCCACATGATGTAGGCCTATGGACTGAACAAGAAACCACCAAAAATTTTAACCAGTCATCGTTCTCACAACACTGAGGACCAGTCATTCGAAATGACTTCTCCATGCATTTTATGCATTGGTAAAAGCACTATGATGAAAAGTGTGATATGTTTTCAGGTATCTCCTATACTAATAGAGCCACATGCTCACCGGTTTGCCACATGATGTAGGCCTATGGACTGAACAAGAAACCACCAAAAATTTTAACCAGTCATCGTTCTCACAACACTGAGGACCAGTCATTCGAAATGACTTCTCCATGCATTTTATGCATTGGTAAAAGCACTATGATGAAAAGTGTGATATGTTTTCAGGTATCTCCTATACTAATAGAGCCACATGCTCACCGGTTTGCCACATGATGTAGGCCTATGGACTGAACAAGAAACCACCAAAAATTTTAACCAGTCATCGTTCTCACAACACTGAGGACCAGTCATTCGAAATGACTTCTCCATGCATTTTATGCATTGGTAAAAGCACTATGATGAAAAGTGTGATATGTTTTCAGGTATCTCCTATACTAATAGAGCCACATGCTCACCGGTTTGCCACATGATGTAGGCCTATGGACTGAACAAGAAACCACCAAAAATTTTAACCAGTCATCGTTCTCACAACACTGAGGACCAGTCATTCGAAATGACTTCTCCATGCATTTTATGCATTGGTAAAAGCACTATGATGAAAAGTGTGATATGTTTTCAGGTATCTCCTATACTAATAGAGCCACATGCTCACCGGTTTGCCACATGATGTAGGCCTATGGACTGAACAAGAAACCACCAAAAATTTTAACCAGTCATCGTTCTCACAACACTGAGGACCAGTCATTCGAAATGACTTCTCCATGCATTTTATGCATTGGTAAAAGCACTATGATGAAAAGTGTGATATGTTTTCAGGTATCTCCTATACTAATAGAGCCACATGCTCACCGGTTTGCCACATGATGTAGGCCTATGGACTGAACAAGAAACCACCAAAAATTTTAACCAGTCATCGTTCTCACAACACTGAGGACCAGTCATTCGAAATGACTTCTCCATGCATTTTATGCATTGGTAAAAGCACTATGATGAAAAGTGTGATATGTTTTCAGGTATCTCCTATACTAATAGAGCCACATGCTCACCGGTTTGCCACATGATGTAGGCCTATGGACTGAACAAGAAACCACCAAAAATTTTAACCAGTCATCGTTCTCACAACACTGAGGACCAGTCATTCGAAATGACTTCTCCATGCATTTTATGCATTGGTAAAAGCACTATGATGAAAAGTGTGATATGTTTTCAGGTATCTCCTATACTAATAGAGCCACATGCTCACCGGTTTGCCACATGATGTAGGCCTATGGACTGAACAAGAAACCACCAAAAATTTTAACCAGTCATCGTTCTCACAACACTGAGGACCAGTCATTCGAAATGACTTCTCCATGCATTTTATGCATTGGTAAAAGCACTATGATGAAAAGTGTGATATGTTTTCAGGTATCTCCTATACTAATAGAGCCACATGCTCACCGGTTTGCCACATGATGTAGGCCTATGGACTGAACAAGAAACCACCAAAAATTTTAACCAGTCATCGTTCTCACAACACTGAGGACCAGTCATTCGAAATGACTTCTCCATGCATTTTATGCATTGGTAAAAGCACTATGATGAAAAGTGTGATATGTTTTCAGGTATCTCCTATACTAATAGAGCCACATGCTCACCGGTTTGCCACATGATGTAGGCCTATGGACTGAACAAGAAACCACCAAAAATTTTAACCAGTCATCGTTCTCACAACACTGAGGACCAGTCATTCGAAATGACTTCTCCATGCATTTTATGCATTGGTAAAAGCACTATGATGAAAAGTGTGATATGTTTTCAGGTATCTCCTATACTAATAGAGCCACATGCTCACCGGTTTGCCACATGATGTAGGCCTATGGACTGAACAAGAAACCACCAAAAATTTTAACCAGTCATCGTTCTCACAACACTGAGGACCAGTCATTCGAAATGACTTCTCCATGCATTTTATGCATTGGTAAAAGCACTATGATGAAAAGTGTGATATGTTTTCAGGTATCTCCTATACTAATAGAGCCACATGCTCACCGGTTTGCCACATGATGTAGGCCTATGGACTGAACAAGAAACCACCAAAAATTTTAACCAGTCATCGTTCTCACAACACTGAGGACCAGTCATTCGAAATGACTTCTCCATGCATTTTATGCATTGGTAAAAGCACTATGATGAAAAGTGTGATATGTTTTCAGGTATCTCCTATACTAATAGAGCCACATGCTCACCGGTTTGCCACATGATGTAGGCCTATGGACTGAACAAGAAACCACCAAAAATTTTAACCAGTCATCGTTCTCACAACACTGAGGACCAGTCATTCGAAATGACTTCTCCATGCATTTTATGCATTGGTAAAAGCACTATGATGAAAAGTGTGATATGTTTTCAGGTATCTCCTATACTAATAGAGCCACATGCTCACCGGTTTGCCACATGATGTAGGCCTATGGACTGAACAAGAAACCACCAAAAATTTTAACCAGTCATCGTTCTCACAACACTGAGGACCAGTCATTCGAAATGACTTCTCCATGCATTTTATGCATTGGTAAAAGCACTATGATGAAAAGTGTGATATGTTTTCAGGTATCTCCTATACTAATAGAGCCACATGCTCACCGGTTTGCCACATGATGTAGGCCTATGGACTGAACAAGAAACCACCAAAAATTTTAACCAGTCATCGTTCTCACAACACTGAGGACCAGTCATTCGAAATGACTTCTCCATGCATTTTATGCATTGGTAAAAGCACTATGATGAAAAGTGTGATATGTTTTCAGGTATCTCCTATACTAATAGAGCCACATGCTCACCGGTTTGCCACATGATGTAGGCCTATGGACTGAACAAGAAACCACCAAAAATTTTAACCAGTCATCGTTCTCACAACACTGAGGACCAGTCATTCGAAATGACTTCTCCATGCATTTTATGCATTGGTAAAAGCACTATGATGAAAAGTGTGATATGTTTTCAGGTATCTCCTATACTAATAGAGCCACATGCTCACCGGTTTGCCACATGATGTAGGCCTATGGACTGAACAAGAAACCACCAAAAATTTTAACCAGTCATCGTTCTCACAACACTGAGGACCAGTCATTCGAAATGACTTCTCCATGCATTTTATGCATTGGTAAAAGCACTATGATGAAAAGTGTGATATGTTTTCAGGTATCTCCTATACTAATAGAGCCACATGCTCACCGGTTTGCCACATGATGTAGGCCTATGGACTGAACAAGAAACCACCAAAAATTTTAACCAGTCATCGTTCTCACAACACTGAGGACCAGTCATTCGAAATGACTTCTCCATGCATTTTATGCATTGGTAAAAGCACTATGATGAAAAGTGTGATATGTTTTCAGGTATCTCCTATACTAATAGAGCCACATGCTCACCGGTTTGCCACATGATGTAGGCCTATGGACTGAACAAGAAACCACCAAAAATTTTAACCAGTCATCGTTCTCACAACACTGAGGACCAGTCATTCGAAATGACTTCTCCATGCATTTTATGCATTGGTAAAAGCACTATGATGAAAAGTGTGATATGTTTTCAGGTATCTCCTATACTAATAGAGCCACATGCTCACCGGTTTGCCACATGATGTAGGCCTATGGACTGAACAAGAAACCACCAAAAATTTTAACCAGTCATCGTTCTCACAACACTGAGGACCAGTCATTCGAAATGACTTCTCCATGCATTTTATGCATTGGTAAAAGCACTATGATGAAAAGTGTGATATGTTTTCAGGTATCTCCTATACTAATAGAGCCACATGCTCACCGGTTTGCCACATGATGTAGGCCTATGGACTGAACAAGAAACCACCAAAAATTTTAACCAGTCATCGTTCTCACAACACTGAGGACCAGTCATTCGAAATGACTTCTCCATGCATTTTATGCATTGGTAAAAGCACTATGATGAAAAGTGTGATATGTTTTCAGGTATCTCCTATACTAATAGAGCCACATGCTCACCGGTTTGCCACATGATGTAGGCCTATGGACTGAACAAGAAACCACCAAAAATTTTAACCAGTCATCGTTCTCACAACACTGAGGACCAGTCATTCGAAATGACTTCTCCATGCATTTTATGCATTGGTAAAAGCACTATGATGAAAAGTGTGATATGTTTTCAGGTATCTCCTATACTAATAGAGCCACATGCTCACCGGTTTGCCACATGATGTAGGCCTATGGACTGAACAAGAAACCACCAAAAATTTTAACCAGTCATCGTTCTCACAACACTGAGGACCAGTCATTCGAAATGACTTCTCCATGCATTTTATGCATTGGTAAAAGCACTATGATGAAAAGTGTGATATGTTTTCAGGTATCTCCTATACTAATAGAGCCACATGCTCACCGGTTTGCCACATGATGTAGGCCTATGGACTGAACAAGAAACCACCAAAAATTTTAACCAGTCATCGTTCTCACAACACTGAGGACCAGTCATTCGAAATGACTTCTCCATGCATTTTATGCATTGGTAAAAGCACTATGATGAAAAGTGTGATATGTTTTCAGGTATCTCCTATACTAATAGAGCCACATGCTCACCGGTTTGCCACATGATGTAGGCCTATGGACTGAACAAGAAACCACCAAAAATTTTAACCAGTCATCGTTCTCACAACACTGAGGACCAGTCATTCGAAATGACTTCTCCATGCATTTTATGCATTGGTAAAAGCACTATGATGAAAAGTGTGATATGTTTTCAGGTATCTCCTATACTAATAGAGCCACATGCTCACCGGTTTGCCACATGATGTAGGCCTATGGACTGAACAAGAAACCACCAAAAATTTTAACCAGTCATCGTTCTCACAACACTGAGGACCAGTCATTCGAAATGACTTCTCCATGCATTTTATGCATTGGTAAAAGCACTATGATGAAAAGTGTGATATGTTTTCAGGTATCTCCTATACTAATAGAGCCACATGCTCACCGGTTTGCCACATGATGTAGGCCTATGGACTGAACAAGAAACCACCAAAAATTTTAACCAGTCATCGTTCTCACAACACTGAGGACCAGTCATTCGAAATGACTTCTCCATGCATTTTATGCATTGGTAAAAGCACTATGATGAAAAGTGTGATATGTTTTCAGGTATCTCCTATACTAATAGAGCCACATGCTCACCGGTTTGCCACATGATGTAGGCCTATGGACTGAACAAGAAACCACCAAAAATTTTAACCAGTCATCGTTCTCACAACACTGAGGACCAGTCATTCGAAATGACTTCTCCATGCATTTTATGCATTGGTAAAAGCACTATGATGAAAAGTGTGATATGTTTTCAGGTATCTCCTATACTAATAGAGCCACATGCTCACCGGTTTGCCACATGATGTAGGCCTATGGACTGAACAAGAAACCACCAAAAATTTTAACCAGTCATCGTTCTCACAACACTGAGGACCAGTCATTCGAAATGACTTCTCCATGCATTTTATGCATTGGTAAAAGCACTATGATGAAAAGTGTGATATGTTTTCAGGTATCTCCTATACTAATAGAGCCACATGCTCACCGGTTTGCCACATGATGTAGGCCTATGGACTGAACAAGAAACCACCAAAAATTTTAACCAGTCATCGTTCTCACAACACTGAGGACCAGTCATTCGAAATGACTTCTCCATGCATTTTATGCATTGGTAAAAGCACTATGATGAAAAGTGTGATATGTTTTCAGGTATCTCCTATACTAATAGAGCCACATGCTCACCGGTTTGCCACATGATGTAGGCCTATGGACTGAACAAGAAACCACCAAAAATTTTAACCAGTCATCGTTCTCACAACACTGAGGACCAGTCATTCGAAATGACTTCTCCATGCATTTTATGCATTGGTAAAAGCACTATGATGAAAAGTGTGATATGTTTTCAGGTATCTCCTATACTAATAGAGCCACATGCTCACCGGTTTGCCACATGATGTAGGCCTATGGACTGAACAAGAAACCACCAAAAATTTTAACCAGTCATCGTTCTCACAACACTGAGGACCAGTCATTCGAAATGACTTCTCCATGCATTTTATGCATTGGTAAAAGCACTATGATGAAAAGTGTGATATGTTTTCAGGTATCTCCTATACTAATAGAGCCACATGCTCACCGGTTTGCCACATGATGTAGGCCTATGGACTGAACAAGAAACCACCAAAAATTTTAACCAGTCATCGTTCTCACAACACTGAGGACCAGTCATTCGAAATGACTTCTCCATGCATTTTATGCATTGGTAAAAGCACTATGATGAAAAGTGTGATATGTTTTCAGGTATCTCCTATACTAATAGAGCCACATGCTCACCGGTTTGCCACATGATGTAGGCCTATGGACTGAACAAGAAACCACCAAAAATTTTAACCAGTCATCGTTCTCACAACACTGAGGACCAGTCATTCGAAATGACTTCTCCATGCATTTTATGCATTGGTAAAAGCACTATGATGAAAAGTGTGATATGTTTTCAGGTATCTCCTATACTAATAGAGCCACATGCTCACCGGTTTGCCACATGATGTAGGCCTATGGACTGAACAAGAAACCACCAAAAATTTTAACCAGTCATCGTTCTCACAACACTGAGGACCAGTCATTCGAAATGACTTCTCCATGCATTTTATGCATTGGTAAAAGCACTATGATGAAAAGTGTGATATGTTTTCAGGTATCTCCTATACTAATAGAGCCACATGCTCACCGGTTTGCCACATGATGTAGGCCTATGGACTGAACAAGAAACCACCAAAAATTTTAACCAGTCATCGTTCTCACAACACTGAGGACCAGTCATTCGAAATGACTTCTCCATGCATTTTATGCATTGGTAAAAGCACTATGATGAAAAGTGTGATATGTTTTCAGGTATCTCCTATACTAATAGAGCCACATGCTCACCGGTTTGCCACATGATGTAGGCCTATGGACTGAACAAGAAACCACCAAAAATTTTAACCAGTCTTCGTTCTCACAACACTGAGGACCAGTCATTCGAAATGACTTCTCCATGCATTTTATGCATTGGTAAAAGCACTATGATGAAAAGTGTGATATGTTTTCAGGTATCTCCTATACTAATAGAGCCACATGCTCACCGGTTTGCCACATGATGTAGGCCTATGGACTGAACAAGAAACCACCAAAAATTTTAACCAGTCATCGTTCTCACAACACTGAGGACCAGTCATTCGAAATGACTTCTCCATGCATTTTATGCATTGGTAAAAGCACTATGATGAAAAGTGTGATATGTTTTCGGGTATCTCCTATACTAATAGAGCCACATGCTCACCGGTTTGCCACATGATGTGGGCCTATGGACTGAACAAGAAACCACCAAAAATTTTAACCAGTCATCGTTCTCACAACACTGAGGACCAGTCATTCGAAATGACTTCTCCATGCATTTTATGCATTGGTAAAAGCACTATGATGAAAAGTGTGATATGTTTTCAGGTATCTCCTATACTAATAGAGCCACATGCTCACCGGTTTGCCACATGATGTAGGCCTATGGACTGAACAAGAAACCACCAAAAATTTTAACCAGTCATCGTTCTCACAACACTGAGGACCAGTCATTCGAAATGACTTCTCCATGCATTTTATGCATTGGTAAAAGCACTATGATGAAAAGTGTGATATGTTTTCAGGTATCTCCAATACTAATAGAGCCACATGCTCACCGGTTTGCCACATGATGTAGGCCTATGGACTGAACAAGAAACCACCAAAAATTTTAACCAGTCTTCGTTCTCACAACACTGAGGACCAGTCATTCGAAATGACTTCTCCATGCATTTTATGCATTGGTAAAAGCACTATGATGAAAAGTGTGATATGTTTTCAGGTATCTCCTATACTAATAGAGCCACATGCTCACCGGTTTGCCACATGATGTAGGCCTATGGACTGAACAAGAAACCACCAAAAATTTTAACCAGTCATCGTTCTCACAACACTGAGGACCAGTCATTCGAAATGACTTCTCCATGCATTTTATGCATTGGTAAAAGCACTATGATGAAAAGTGTGATATGTTTTCGGGTATCTCCTATACTAATAGAGCCACATGCTCACCGGTTTGCCACATGATGTGGGCCTATGGACTGAACAAGAAACCACCAAAAATTTTAACCAGTCATCGTTCTCACAACACTGAGGACCAGTCATTCGAAATGACTTCTCCATGCATTTTATGCATTGGTAAAAGCACTATGATGAAAAGTGTGATATGTTTTCAGGTATCTCCTATACTAATAGAGCCACATGCTCACCGGTTTGCCACATGATGTAGGCCTATGGACTGAACAAGAAACCACCAAAAATTTTAACCAGTCATCGTTCTCACAACACTGAGGACCAGTCATTCGAAATGACTTCTCCATGCATTTTATGCATTGGTAAAAGCACTATGATGAAAAGTGTGATATGTTTTCAGGTATCTCCTATACTAATAGAGCCACATGCTCACCAGTTTGCCACATGATGTAGGCCTATGGACTGAACAAGAAACCACCAAAAATTTTAACCATTCATCGTTCTCACAACACTGAGGACCAGTCATTCGAAATGACTTCTCCATGCATTTTATGCATTGGTAAAAGCACTATGATGAAAAGTGTGATATGTTTTCAGGTATCTCCTATACTAATAGAGCCACATGCTCACCGGTTTGCCACATGATGTAGGCCTATGGACTGAACAAGAAACCACCAAAAATTTTAACCAGTCATCGTTCTCACAACACTGAGGACCAGTCATTCGAAATGACTTCTCCATGCATTTTATGCATTGGTAAAAGCACTATGATGAAAAGTGTGATATGTTTTCAGGTATCTCCTATACTAATAGAGCCACATGCTCACCGGTTTGCCACATGATGTAGGCCTATGGACTGAACAAGAAACCACCAAAAATTTTAACCAGTCATCGTTCTCACAACACTGAGGACCAGTCATTCGAAATGACTTCTCCATGCATTTTATGCATTGGTAAAAGCACTATGATGAAAAGTGTGATATGTTTTCAGGTATCTCCTATACTAATAGAGCCACATGCTCACCGGTTTGCCACATGATGTAGGCCTATGGACTGAACAAGAAACCACCAAAAATTTTAACCAGTCATCGTTCTCACAACACTGAGGACCAGTCATTCGAAATGACTTCTCCATGCATTTTATGCATTGGTAAAAGCACTATGATGAAAAGTGTGATATGTTTTCAGGTATCTCCTATACTAATAGAGCCACATGCTCACCGGTTTGCCACATGATGTAGGCCTATGGACTGAACAAGAAACCACCAAAAATTTTAACCAGTCATCGTTCTCACAACACTGAGGACCAGTCATTCGAAATGACTTCTCCATGCATTTTATGCATTGGTAAAAGCACTATGATGAAAAGTGTGATATGTTTTCAGGTATCTCCTATACTAATAGAGCCACATGCTCACCGGTTTGCCACATGATGTAGGCCTATGGACTGAACAAGAAACCACCAAAAATTTTAACCAGTCATCGTTCTCACAACACTGAGGACCAGTCATTCGAAATGACTTCTCCATGCATTTTATGCATTGGTAAAAGCACTATGATGAAAAGTGTGATATGTTTTCAGGTATCTCCTATACTAATAGAGCCACATGCTCACCGGTTTGCCACATGATGTAGGCCTATGGACTGAACAAGAAACCACCAAAAATTTTAACCAGTCATCGTTCTCACAACACTGAGGACCAGTCATTCGAAATGACTTCTCCATGCATTTTATGCATTGGTAAAAGCACTATGATGAAAAGTGTGATATGTTTTCAGGTATCTCCTATACTAATAGAGCCACATGCTCACCGGTTTGCCACATGATGTAGGCCTATGGACTGAACAAGAAACCACCAAAAATTTTAACCAGTCATCGTTCTCACAACACTGAGGACCAGTCATTCGAAATGACTTCTCCATGCATTTTATGCATTGGTAAAAGCACTATGATGAAAAGTGTGATATGTTTTCAGGTATCTCCTATACTAATAGAGCCACATGCTCACCGGTTTGCCACATGATGTAGGCCTATGGACTGAACAAGAAACCACCAAAAATTTTAACCAGTCATCGTTCTCACAACACTGAGGACCAGTCATTCGAAATGACTTCTCCATGCATTTTATGCATTGGTAAAAGCACTATGATGAAAAGTGTGATATGTTTTCAGGTATCTCCTATACTAATAGAGCCACATGCTCACCGGTTTGCCACATGATGTAGGCCTATGGACTGAACAAGAAACCACCAAAAATTTTAACCAGTCATCGTTCTCACAACACTGAGGACCAGTCATTCGAAATGACTTCTCCATGCATTTTATGCATTGGTAAAAGCACTATGATGAAAAGTGTGATATGTTTTCAGGTATCTCCTATACTAATAGAGCCACATGCTCACCGGTTTGCCACATGATGTAGGCCTATGGACTGAACAAGAAACCACCAAAAATTTTAACCAGTCATCGTTCTCACAACACTGAGGACCAGTCATTCGAAATGACTTCTCCATGCATTTTATGCATTGGTAAAAGCACTATGATGAAAAGTGTGATATGTTTTCAGGTATCTCCTATACTAATAGAGCCACATGCTCACCGGTTTGCCACATGATGTAGGCCTATGGACTGAACAAGAAACCACCAAAAATTTTAACAAGTCATCGTTCTCACAACACTGAGGACCAGTCATTTGAAATGACTTCTCCATGCATTTTATGCATTGGTAAAAGCACTATGATGAAAAGTGTGATATGTTTTCAGGTATCTCCTATACTAATAGAGCCACATGCTCACCGGTTTGCCACATGATGTAGGCCTATGGACTGAACAAGAAACCACCAAAAATTTTAACCAGCCATCGTTCTCACAACACTGAGGACCAGTCATTCGAAATGACTTCTCCATGCATTTTATGCATTGGTAAAAGCACTATGATGAAAAGTGTGATATGTTTTCAGGTATCTCCTATACTAATAGAGCCACATGCTCACCGGTTTGCCACATGATGTAGGCCTATGGACTGAACAAGAAACCACCAAAAATTTTAACCAGTCATCGTTCTCACAACACTGAGGACCAGTCATTCGAAATGACTTCTCCATGCATTTTATGCATTGGTAAAAGCACTATGATGAAAAGTGTGATATGTTTTCAGGTATCTCCTATACTAATAGAGCCACATGCTCACCGGTTTGCCACATGATGTAGGCCTATGGACTGAACAAGAAACCACCAATAATTTTAACCAGTCATCGTTCTCACAACACTGAGGACCAGTCATTCGAAATGACTTCTCCATGCATTTTATGCATTGGTAAAAGCACTATGATGAAAAGTGTGATATGTTTTCAGGTATCTCCTATACTAATAGAGCCACATGCTCACCGGTTTGCCACATGATGTAGGCCTATGGACTGAACAAGAAACCACCAAAAATTTTAACCAGTCATCGTTCTCACAACACTGAGGACCAGTCATTCGAAATGACTTCTCCATGCATTTTATGCATTGGTAAAAGCACTATGATGAAAAGTGTGATATGTTTTCAGGTATCTCCTATACTAATAGAGCCACATGCTCACCGGTTTGCCACATGATGTAGGCCTATGGACTGAACAAGAAACCACCAAAAATTTTAACCAGTCATCGTTCTCACAACACTGAGGACCAGTCATTCGAAATGACTTCTCCATGCATTTTATCGATTGGTAAAAGCACTATGATGAAAAGTGTGATATGTTTTCAGGTATCTCCTATACTAATAGAGCCACATGCTCACCGGTTTGCCACATGATGTAGGCCAATGGACTGAACAAGAAACCACCAAAAATTTTAACCAGTCATCGTTCTCACAACACTGAGGACCAGTCATTCGAAATGACTTCTCCATGCATTTTATGCATTGGTAAAAGCACTATGATGAAAAGTGTGATATGTTTTCAGGTATCTCCTATACTAATAGAGCCACATGCTCACCGGTTTGCCACATGATGTAGGCCTATGGACTGAACAAGAAACCACCAAAAATTTTAACCAGTCATCGTTCTCACAACACTGAGGACCAGTCATTCGAAATGACTTCTCCATGCATTTTATGCATTGGTAAAAGCACTATGATGAAAAGTGTGATATGTTTTCAGGTATCTCCTATACTAATAGAGCCACATGCTCACCGGTTTGCCACATGATGTAGGCCTATGGACTGAACAAGAAACCACCAAAAATTTTAACCAGTCATCGTTCTCACAACACTGAGGACCAGTCATTCGAAATGACTTCTCCATGCATTTTATGCATTGGTAAAAGCACTATGATGAAAAGTGTGATATGTTTTCAGGTATCTCCTATACTAATAGAGCCACATGCTCACCGGTTTGCCACATGATGTAGGCCTATGGACTGAACAAGAAACCACCAAAAATTTTAACCAGTCTTCGTTCTCACAACACTGAGGACCAGTCATTCGAAATGACTTCTCCATGCATTTTATGCATTGGTAAAAGCACTATGATGAAAAGTGTGATATGTTTTCGGGTATCTCCTATACTAATAGAGCCACATGCTCACCGGTTTGCCACATGATGTGGGCCTATGGACTGAACAAGAAACCACCAAAAATTTTAACCAGTCATCGTTCTCACAACACTGAGGACCAGTCATTCGAAATGACTTCTCCATGCATTTTATGCATTGGTAAAAGCACTATGATGAAAAGTGTGATATGTTTTCAGGTATCTCCTATACTAATAGAGCCACATGCTCACCGGTTTGCCACATGATGTAGGCCTATGGACTGAACAAGAAACCACCAAAAATTTTAACCAGTCATCGTTCTCACAACACTGAGGACCAGTCATTCGAAATGACTTCTCCATGCATTTTATGCATTGGTAAAAGCACTATGATGAAAAGTGTGATATGTTTTCAGGTATCTCCTATACTAATAGAGCCACATGCTCACCAGTTTGCCACATGATGTAGGCCTATGGACTGAACAAGAAACCACCAAAAATTTTAACCATTCATCGTTCTCACAACACTGAGGACCAGTCATTCGAAATGACTTCTCCATGCATTTTATGCATTGGTAAAAGCACTATGATGAAAAGTGTGATATGTTTTCAGGTATCTCCTATACTAATAGAGCCACATGCTCACCGGTTTGCCACATGATGTAGGCCTATGGACTGAACAAGAAACCACCAAAAATTTTAACCAGTCATCGTTCTCACAACACTGAGGACCAGTCATTCGAAATGACTTCTCCATGCATTTTATGCATTGGTAAAAGCACTATGATGAAAAGTGTGATATGTTTTCAGGTATCTCCTATACTAATAGAGCCACATGCTCACCGGTTTGCCACATGATGTAGGCCTATGGACTGAACAAGAAACCACCAAAAATTTTAACCAGTCATCGTTCTCACAACACTGAGGACCAGTCATTCGAAATGACTTCTCCATGCATTTTATGCATTGGTAAAAGCACTATGATGAAAAGTGTGATATGTTTTCGGGTATCTACTATACTAATAGAGCCACATGCTCACCGGTTTGCCACATGATGTAGGCCTATGGACTGAACAAGAAACCACCAAAAATTTTAACCAGTCATCGTTCTCACAACACTGAGGACCAGTCATTCGAAATGACTTCTCCATGCATTTTATGCATTGGTAAAAGCACTATGATGAAAAGTGTGATATGTTTTCTGGTATCTCCTATACTAATAGAGCCACATGCTCACCGGTTTGCCACATGATGTAGGCCTATGGACTGAACAAGAAACCACCAAAAATTTTAACCAGTCATCGTTCTCACAACACTGAGGACCAGTCATTCGAAATGACTTCTCCATGCATTTTATGCATTGGTAAAAGCACTATGATGAAAAGTGTGATATGTTTTCAGGTATCTCCTATACTAATAGAGCCACATGCTCACCGGTTTGCCACATGATGTAGGCCTATGGACTGAACAAGAAACCACCAAAAATTTTAACCAGTCATCGTTCTCACAACACTGAGGACCAGTCATTCGAAATGACTTCTCCATGCATTTTATGCATTGGTAAAAGCACTATGATGAAAAGTGTGATATGTTTTCAGGTATCTCCTATACTAATAGAGCCACATGCTCACCGGTTTGCCACATGATGTAGGCCTATGGACTGAACAAGAAACCACCAAAAATTGTAACCAGTCATCGTTCTCACAACACTGAGGACCAGTCATTCGAAATGACTTCTCCATGCATTTTATGCATTGGTAAAAGCACTATGATGAAAAGTGTGATATGTTTTCAGGTATCTCCTATACTAATAGAGCCACATGCTCACCGGTTTGCCACATGATGTAGGCCTATGGACTGAACAAGAAACCACCAAAAATTTTAACCAGTCATCGTTCTCACAACACTGAGGACCAGTCATTCGAAATGACTTCTCCATGCATTTTATGCATTGGTAAAAGCACTATGATGAAAAGTGTGATATGTTTTCAGGTATCTCCTATACTAATAGAGCCACATGCTCACCGGTTTGCCACATGATGTAGGCCTATGGACTGAACAAGAAACCACCAAAAATTTTAACCAGTCATCGTTCTCACAACACTGAGGACCAGTCATTCGAAATGACTTCTCCATGCATTTTATGCATTGGTAAAAGCACTATGATGAAAAGTGTGATATGTTTTCAGGTATCTCCTATACTAATAGAGCCACATGCTCACCGGTTTGCCACATGATGTAGGCCTATGGACTGAACAAGAAACCACCAAAAATTTTAACCAGTCATCGTTCTCACAACACTGAGGACCAGTCATTCGAAATGACTTCTCCATGCATTTTATGCATTGGTAAAAGCACTATGATGAAAAGTGTGATATGTTTTCAGGTATCTCCTATACTAATAGAGCCACATGCTCACCGGTTTGCCACATGATGTAGGCCTATGGACTGAACAAGAAACCACCAAAAATTTTAACCAGTCATCGTTCTCACAACACTGAGGACCAGTCATTCGAAATGACTTCTCCATGCATTTTATGCATTGGTAAAAGCACTATGATGAAAAGTGTGATATGTTTTCAGGTATCTCCTATACTAATAGAGCCACATGCTCACCGGTTTGCCACATGATGTAGGCCTATGGACTGAACAAGAAACCACCAAAAATTTTAACCAGTCATCGTTCTCACAACACTGAGGACCAGTCATTCGAAATGACTTCTCCATGCATTTTATGCATTGGTAAAAGCACTATGATGAAAAGTGTGATATGTTTTCAGGTATCTCCTATACTAATAGAGCCACATGCTCACCGGTTTGCCACATGATGTAGGCCTATGGACTGAACAAGAAACCACCAAAAATTTTAACCAGTCATCGTTCTCACAACACTGAGGACCAGTCATTCGAAATGACTTCTCCATGCATTTTATGCATTGGTAAAAGCACTATGATGAAAAGTGTGATATGTTTTCAGGTATCTCCTATACTAATAGAGCCACATGCTCACCGGTTTGCCACATGATGTAGGCCTATGGACTGAACAAGAAACCACCAAAAATTTTAACAAGTCATCGTTCTCACAACACTGAGGACCAGTCATTTGAAATGACTTCTCCATGCATTTTATGCATTGGTAAAAGCACTATGATGAAAAGTGTGATATGTTTTCAGGTATCTCCTATACTAATAGAGCCACATGCTCACCGGTTTGCCACATGATGTAGGCCTATGGACTGAACAAGAAACCACCAAAAATTTTAACCAGCCATCGTTCTCACAACACTGAGGACCAGTCATTCGAAATGACTTCTCCATGCATTTTATGCATTGGTAAAAGCACTATGATGAAAAGTGTGATATGTTTTCAGGTATCTCCTATACTAATAGAGCCACATGCTCACCGGTTTGCCACATGATGTAGGCCTATGGACTGAACAAGAAACCACCAAAAATTTTAACCAGTCATCGTTCTCACAACACTGAGGACCAGTCATTCGAAATGACTTCTCCATGCATTTTATGCATTGGTAAAAGCACTATGATGAAAAGTGTGATATGTTTTCAGGTATCTCCTATACTAATAGAGCCACATGCTCACCGGTTTGCCACATGATGTAGGCCTATGGACTGAACAAGAAACCACCAATAATTTTAACCAGTCATCGTTCTCACAACACTGAGGACCAGTCATTCGAAATGACTTCTCCATGCATTTTATGCATTGGTAAAAGCACTATGATGAAAAGTGTGATATGTTTTCAGGTATCTCCTATACTAATAGAGCCACATGCTCACCGGTTTGCCACATGATGTAGGCCTATGGACTGAACAAGAAACCACCAAAAATTTTAACCAGTCATCGTTCTCACAACACTGAGGACCAGTCATTCGAAATGACTTCTCCATGCATTTTATGCATTGGTAAAAGCACTATGATGAAAAGTGTGATATGTTTTCAGGTATCTCCTATACTAATAGAGCCACATGCTCACCGGTTTGCCACATGATGTAGGCCTATGGACTGAACAAGAAACCACCAAAAATTTTAACCAGTCATCGTTCTCACAACACTGAGGACCAGTCATTCGAAATGACTTCTCCATGCATTTTATGCATTGGTAAAAGCACTATGATGAAAAGTGTGATATGTTTTCAGGTATCTCCTATACTAATAGAGCCACATGCTCACCGGTTTGCCACATGATGTAGGCCTATGGACTGAACAAGAAACCACCAAAAATTTTAACCAGTCATCGTTCTCACAACACTGAGGACCAGTCATTCGAAATGACTTCTCCATGCATTTTATGCATTGGTAAAAGCACTATGATGAAAAGTGTGATGTTTTCAGGTATCTATGCTTTTACCAATGCATAAAATGCATGGAGAAGTCATTTCGAATGACTGGTCCTCAGTGTTGTGAGAACGATGACTGGTTAAAATTTTTGGTGGTTTCTTGTTCAGTCCATAGGCCTACATCATGTGGCAAACCGGTGAGCATGTGGCTCTATTAGTATAGGAGATACCAGAAAACATATCACACTTTTCATCATAGTGCTTTTACCAATGCATAAAATGCATGGAGAAGTCATTTCGAATGACTGGTCCTCAGTGTTGTGAGAACGATGACTGGTTAAAATTTTTGGTGGTTTCTTGTTCAGTCCATAGGCCTACATCGTGTGGCAAACCGGTGAGCATGTGGCTCTATTAGTATAGGAGATACCTGAAAACATATCACACTTTTCATCATAGTGCTTTTACCAATGCATAAAATGCATGGAGAAGTCATTTCGAATGACTGGTCCTCAGTGTTGTGAGAACGATGACTGGTTAAAATTTTTGGTGGTTTCTTGTTCAGTCCATAGGCCTACATCATGTGGCAAACCGGTGAGCATGTGGCTCTATTAGTATAGGAGATACCTGAAAACATATCACACTTTTCATCATAGTGCTTTTACCAATGCATAAAATGCATGGAGAAGTCATTTCGAATGACTGGTCCTCAGTGTTGTGAGAACGATGACTGGTTAAAATTTTTGGTGGTTTCTTGTTCAGTCCATAGGCCTGCATCATGTGGCAAACCGGTGAGCATGTGGCTCTATTAGTATAGGAGATACCTGAAAACATATCACACTTTTCATCATAGTGCTTTTACCAATGCATAAAATGCATGGAGAAGTCATTTCGAATGACTGGTCCTCAGTGTTGTGAGAACGATGACTGGTTAAAATTTTTGGTGGTTTCTTGTTCAGTCCATAGGCCTACATCATGTGGCAAACCGGTGAGCATGTGGCTCTATTAGTATAGGAGATACCTGAAAACATATCACACGTTTCATCATAGTGCTTTTACCAATGCATAAAATGCATGAAGAAGTCATTTCGAATGACTGGTCCTCAGTGTTGTGAGAACGATGACTGGTTAAAATTTTTGGTGGTTTCTTGTTAAGTCCATAGGCCTACATCATGTGGCAAACCGGTGAGCATGTGGCTCTATTAGTATAGGAGATACCTGAAAACATATCACACTTTTCATCATAGTGCTTTTACCAATGCATAAAATGCATGGAGAAGTCATTTCGAATGACTGGTCCTCAGTGTTGTGAGAACGATGACTGGTTAAAATTTTTGGTGGTTTCTTGTTCAGTCCATAGGCCTACATCATGTGGCAAACCGGTGAGCATGTGGCTCTATTAGTATAGGAGATACCAGAAAACATATCACACTTTTCATCATAGTGCTTTTACCAATGCATAAAATGCATGGAGAAGTCATTTCGAATGACTGGTCCTCAGTGTTGTGAGAACGATGACTGGTTAAAATTTTTGGTGGTTTCTTGTTTAGTCCATAGGCCTACATCATGTGGCAAACCGGTGAGCATGTGGCTCTATTAGTATAGGAGATACCTGAAAACATATCACACTTTTCATCATAGTGCTTTTACCAATGCATAAAATGCATGGAGAAGTCATTTCGAATGACTGGTCCTCAGTGTTGTGAGAACGATGACTGGTTAAAATTTTTGGTGGTTTCTTGTTCAGTCCATAGGCCTACATCATGTGGCAAACCGGTGAGCATGTGGCTCTATTAGTATAGGAGATACCTGAAAACATATCACACTTTTCATCATAGTGCTTTTACCAATGCATAAAATGCATGGAGAAGTCATTTCGAATGACTGGTCCTCAGTGTTGTGAGAACGATGACTGGTTAAAATTTTTGGTGGTTTCTTGTTCAGTCCATAGGCCTACATCATGTGGCAAACCGGTGAGCATGTGGCTCTATTAGTATAGGAGATACCTGAAAACATATCACACTTTTCATCATAGTGCTTTTACCAATGCATAAAATGCATGGAGAAGTCATTTCGAATGACTGGTCCTCAGTGTTGTGAGAACGATGACTGGTTAAAATTTTTGGTGGTTTCTTGTTCAGTCCATAGGCCTACATCATGTGGCAAACCGGTGAGCATGTGGCTCTATTAGTATAGGAGATACCTGAAAACATATCACACTTTTCATCATAGTGCTTTTACCAATGCATAAAATGCATGGAGAAGTCATTTCGAATGACTGGTCCTCAGTGTTGTGAGAACGATGACTGGTTAAAATTTTTGGTGGTTTCTTGTTCAGTCCATAGGCCTACATCATGTGGCAAACCGGTGAGCATGTGGCTCTATTAGTATAGGAGATACCAGAAAACATATCACACTTTTCATCATAGTGCTTTTACCAATGCATAAAATGCATGGAGAAGTCATTTCGAATGACTGGTCCTCAGTGTTGTGAGAACGATGACTGGTTAAAATTTTTGGTGGTTTCTTGTTCAGTCCATAGGCCTACATCATGTGGCAAACCGGTGAGCATGTGGCTCTATTAGTATAGGAGATACCTGAAAACATATCACACTTTTCATCATAGTGCTTTTACCAATGCATAAAATGCATGGAGAAGTCATTTCGAATGACTGGTCCTCAGTGTTGTGAGAACGATGACTGGTTAAAATTTTTGGTGGTTTCTTGTTCAGTCCATAGGCCTACATCATGTGGCAAATCGGTGAGCATGTGGCTCTATTAGTATAGGAGATACCTGAAAACATATCACACTTTTCATCATAGTGCTTTTACCAATGCATAAAATGCATGGAGAAGTCATGTCTAATGACTGGTCCTCAGTGTTGTGAGAACGATGACTGGTTAAAATTTTTGGTGGTTTCTTGTTCAGTCCATAGGCCTACATCATGTGGCAAACCGGTGAGCATGTGGCTCTATTAGTATAGGAGATACCTGAAAACATATCACACTTTTCATCATAGTGCTTTTACCAATGCATAAAATGCATGGAGAAGTCATTTCGAATGACTGGTCCTCAGTGTTGTGAGAACGATGACTGGTTAAAATTTTTGGTGGTTTCTTGTTCAGTCCATAGGCCTACATCATGTGGCAAACCGGTGAGCATGTGGCTCTATTAGTATAGGAGATACCTGAAAACATATCACACTTTTCATCATAGTGCTTTTACCAATGCATAAAATGCATGGAGAAGTCATTTCGAATGACTGGTCCTCAGTGTTGTGAGAACGATGACTGGTTAAAATTTTTGGTGGTTTCTTGTTCAGTCCATAGGCCTACATCATGTGGCAAACCGGTGAGCATGTGGCTCTATTAGTATAGGAGATACCTGAAAACATATCACACTTTTCATCATAGTGCTTTTACCAATGCATAAAATGCATGGAGAAGTCATTTCGAATGACTGGTCCTCAGTGTTGTGAGAACGATGACTGGTTAAAATTTTTGGTGGTTTCTTGTTCAGTCCATAGGCCTACATCATGTGGCAAACCGGTGAGCATGTGGCTCTATTAGTATAGGAGATACCAGAAAACATATCACACTTTTCATCATAGTGCTTTTACCAATGCATAAAATGCATAAAGAAGTCATTTCGAATGACTGGTCCTCAGTGTTGTGAGAACGATGACTGGTTAAAATTTTTGGTGGTTTCTTGTTCAGTCCATAGGCCTACATCGTGTGGCAAACCGGTGAGCATGTGGCTCTATTAGTATAGGAGATACCTGAAAACATATCACACTTTTCATCATAGTGCTTTTACCAATGCATAAAATGCATGGAGAAGTCATTTCGAATGACTGGTCCTCAGTGTTGTGAGAACGATGACTGGTTAAAATTTTTGGTGGTTTCTTGTTCAGTCCATAGGCCTACATCGTGTGGCAAACCGGTGAGCATGTGGCTCTATTAGTATAGGAGATACCTGAAAACATATCACACTTTTCATCATAGTGCTTTTACCAATGCATAAAATGCATGGAGAAGTCATTTCGAATGACTGGTCCTCAGTGTTGTGAGAACGATGACTGGTTAAAATTTTTGGTGGTTTCTTGTTCAGTCCATAGGCCTACATCATGTGGCAAACCGGTGAGCATGTGGCTCTATTAGTATAGGAGATACAGTGGGGCAAAAAAGTATTTAGTCAGTCAGCAATAGTGCAAGTTCCACCACTGAAAAAGATGAGAGGCGTCTGTAATTTACATCATAGGTAGACCTCAACTATGGGAGACAAACTGAGAAAAAAAAATCCAGAAAATCACATTGTCTGTTTTTTTAACATTTTATTTGCATATTATGGTGGAAAATAAGTATTTGGTCAGAAACAAAATTTCATCTCAATACTTTGTAATATATCCTTTGTTGGCAATGACAGAGGTCAAACGTTTTCTGTAAGTCTTCACAAGGTTGCCACACGCTGTTGTTGGCATGTTGGCCCATTCCTCCATGCAGATCTCTTCTAGAGCAGTGATGTTTTTGGCTTTTCGCTTGGCAACACGGACTTTCAACTCCCTCCAAAGGTTTTCTATAGGGTTGAGATCTGGAGACTGGCTAGGCCACTCCAGGACCTTGAAATGCTTCTTACGAAGCCACTCCTTCGTTGCCCTGGCGGTGTGCTTTGGATCATTGTCATGTTGAAAGACCCAGCCACGTTTCATCTTCAATGCCCTTGCTGATGGAAGGAGGTTTGCACTCAAAATCTCACGATACATGGCCCCATTCATTCTTTCATGTACCCGGATCAGTCGTCCTGGCCACTTTGCAGAGAAACAGCCCAAAAGCATGATGTTTCCACCACCATGCTTTACAGTAGGTATGGTGTTTGATGGATGCAACTCAGTATTCTTTTTCCTCCAAACATGACAAGTTGTGTTTCTACCAAACAGTTCCAGTTTGGTTTCATCAGACCATAGGACATTCTCCCAAAACTCCTCTGGATCATCCAAATGCTCTCTAGCAAACTTCAGACGGACCCGGACATGTACTGGCTTAAGCAGTGGGACACGTCTGGCACTGCAGGATCTGAGTCCATGGTGGCATAGTGTGTTACTTATGGTAGGCCTTGTTACATTGGTCCCAGCTCTCTGCAGTTCATTCACTAGGCCCCCCCGCGTGGTTCTGGGATTTTTGCTCACCGTTCTTGTGATCATTCTGACCCCACGGGGTGGGATTTTGCGTGGAGCCCCAGATCGAGGGAGATTATCAGTGGTCTTGTATGTCTTCCATTTTCTAATTATTGCTCCCACTGTTCATTTCTTCACTCCAAGCTGGTTGGCTATTGCAGATTCAGTCTTCCCAGCCTGGTGCAGGGCTACAATTTTGTTTTTGGTGTCCTTTAACAGCTCTTTGGTCTTCACCGTAGTGGAGTTTGGAGTCAGACTGTTTGAGGGTGTGCACAGGTGTCTTTTTATACTGATAACAAGTTTAAACAGGTGCCATTACTACAGGTAATGAGTGGAGGAAAGAGGAGACTCTTAAAGAAGAAGTTACAGGTCTGTGAGAGCCAGAAATCTTGATTGTTTATTTCTGACCAAATACTTATTTTCCACCATAATATGCAAATAAAATGTTAAAAAAACAGACAATGTGATTTTCTGGATTTTTTTTTCTCAGTTTGTCTCCCATAGTTGAGGTCTACCTATGATGTAAATTACAGGCGCCTCTCATCTTTTTAAGTGGTGGAACTTGCACTATTGCTGACTGACTAAATACTTTTTTGCCCCACTGTACCTGAAAACATATCACACTTTTCATCATAGTGCTTTTACCAATGCATAAAATGCATGGAGAAGTCATTTCGAATGACTGGTCCTCAGTGTTGTGAGAACGATGACTGGTTAAAATTTTTGGTGGTTTCTTGTTCAGTCCATAGGAAACCACTGGGTAAATCTGACAGGGAGAAGGACTTGGGGATCCTAGTTAATGATAAACTTACCTGGAGCAGCCAGTGCCAGGCAGCAGCTGTCAAGGCAAACAGGATCATGGGGTGCATTAAAAGAGGTCTGGATACACATGATGAGAGCATTATACTGCCTCTGTACAAATCCCTAGTTAGACCGCACATGGAGTACTGTGACCAGTTTTGGGCACCGGTGCTCAGGAAGGATATAATGGAACTAGAGAGAGTACAAAGGAGGGCAACAAAATTAATAAAGGGGATGGGAGAACTACAATACCCAGATAGATTAGCGAAATTAGGATTATTTAGTCTAGAAAAAAGACGACTGAGGGGCGATCTAATAACCATGTATAAGTATATAAGGGGACAATACAAATATCTCGCTGAGGATCTGTTTATACCAAGGAAGGTGACGGGCACAAGGGGGCATTCTTTGCGTCTGGAGGAGAGAAGGTTTTTCCACCAACATAGAAGAGGATTCTTTACTGTTAGGGCAGTGAGAATCTGGAATTGCTTGCCTGAGGAGGTGGTGATGGCGAACTCAGTCGAGGGGTTCAAGAGAGGCCTGGATGTCTTCCTGGAGCAGAACAATATTGTATCATACAATTATTAGGTTCTGTAGAAGGACGTAGATCTGGGGATTTATTATGATGGAATATAGGCTGAACTGGATGGACAAATGTCTTTTTTCGGCCTTACTAACTATGTTAATATGTTACTATGTTACTATGTATAGAGTGTAGGGTATAGAGTGTATGGTATAGAGTGTATGGTATAGATTGTAGGGTATAGAGTGTAGGGTATAGAGTGTAGAGTGTAGGGTATAGAGTGTAGAGTGTAGGGTATAGAGTGTAGGGTATAGAGTGTAGAGTGTAGGGTATAGAGTGTAGGGAATAGAGTGTAGAGTGTATGGTATAGAATGCAGGGGATATAGTGTATAGTGTGAGGTATAGAGTGTAGGCTATAGAGTGTAGGGTATAGAGTGTAGGGTATAGAGTGTAGGGTATAGAGTGTAGAATGTAGGGTATAGAGTGTAGGGTGTAGAGTGTATGGTATAGAGTGTATGGTATAGATTGTAGGGTATAGAGTGTAGGGTATAGAGTGTAGAGTGTAGGGTATAGAGTGTAGAGTGTAGGGTATAGAGTGTAGGGTATAGAGTGTAGAGTGTAGGGTATAGAGTGTAGGGTATAGAGTGTAGAGAGTGTGGTATAGAGTGCAGGGGATAGAGTGTAGAGTGTGAGGTATAGAGTGTAGGGTATAGAGTGCATGGTATGGAGTGTATGGTATAGATTGTAGGGTATAGAGTGTAGGGTATAGAGTGCAGAGTGTAGGGTATAGAGTGTATGGTATAGAGTGTATGGAATAGATTGTAGGGTATAGAGTGTAGGGTATAGAGTGTAGAGTGTAGGGTATAGAGTGTAGAGTGTAGGGTATAGAGTGTAGGGTATAGAGTGTAGAGTGTATGGTATAGAGTGCAGGGGATAGAGTGTAGAGTGTGATGTATAGAGTGTAGGGTATAGAGTGTATGGTATAGAGTGTAT
The DNA here is from genome assembly GCF_032444005.1 of Ranitomeya imitator. Classification (NCBI taxonomy): domain Eukaryota; kingdom Metazoa; phylum Chordata; class Amphibia; order Anura; family Dendrobatidae; genus Ranitomeya; species Ranitomeya imitator. Next base: position 28,875 of record NW_027194017.1, read on the forward strand.
GGTATAGATTGTAGGGTATAGAGTGTAGGGTATAGACTGTAGAGTGTAGGGTATAGAGTGTAGAGTGTAGGGTTTAGAGTGTAGTTTATAGAGTGTAGGGTATAGAGTGTAGAGTGTAGGGTATAGATGGTAGGGTATAGAGTGTATGGTATAGAGTGTATGGTATAGATTGTAGGGTATAGAGTGTAGGGTATAGAGTGTAGAGTGTAGGGGATAGAGTGTAGAGTGTGAGGTATAGAGTGTAGGGTATAGAGTGTATAGTAAGGAGTGTATGGTATAGATTGTAGGGTATAGAGTGTAGGGTATAGAGTGTAGAGTGTAGGGTATAAAGTGTAGAGTGTAGGGCATAGAGTGTAGAGTGTAGGGTATAGAATGTAGGGTATAGAGTGTAGAGTGTATGGTATAGAGTGCAGGGGATAGAGTGTAGAGTGTGAGGTATAGAGTGTAGGGTATAGAGTGTATGGTATAGATTATAGGGTATAGAGTGTAGGGTATAGAGTGTAGATTGTAGGGTATAGAGTGTAGAGTGTAGGGTATAGAGTGTAGGGTATAGAGTGTAGGGTATAGAGTGTAGAGTGTAGGGTATAGAGGGTAGGGTATAGAGTGTATGGTATAGAGTGTATGGTATAGATTGTAGGGTATAGAGTGTAGGGTATAGAGTGTAGAGTGTAGGGTATAGAGTGTAGAGTGTATGGTATAGAGTGCAGGGGATAGAGTGTAGAGTGTGAGGTATAGAGTGTATGGTATAGAGTGTAGGGTATAGAGTGTAGGGTATAGAGTGTAGAGTGTAGGGTATAGAGTGTAGGGTATAGAGTGTAGGGTATAGAGTGTAGGGTATAGAGTGTAGGGTGTAGAGTTTAGGGTATAGAGTGTAGCGTGTAGGGTATAGAGTGTATGGTATAGAGTGTAGAGTGTAGGGTATAGAGTGTATGGTATAGAGTGTAGGGTGTAGAATGTATGTTATAGAGTGTAGGGTATAGAGTGTATGGTATGGAGATTAGAGTGTAGGGCATATAGTGTATGGTATAGAGTGTATGGTATAGAGTGTAGGGTATAGAGTGTAGAGTGTAGGGTATAGAGTGTATGGTATAGAGTGTAGGGTGTAGAGTGTAGATTGTAGGGTATAGAGTGTAGGGTATAGAGTGTAGGGTATAGCGTGTAGGGTATAGAGTGTAGGGTATAGATTGTAGGGTATAGAGTGTAGGGTATAAAGTGTAGAGTGTAGGGTATAGAGTGTATGGTATAGAGTGTAGAGTGTATGGTATAGAGTGTATGGTATAGAGTGTAGGGTGTAGAATGTATGTTATAGAGTGTAGGGTATAGAGTGTATGGTATGGAGATTAGAGTGTAGGGCATAGAGTGTAGGGTATAGAGAGTATGGTATAGAGTGTAGGGTATAGAGTGTAGAGTGTAGGGTATAGAGTGTAGGGTATAGAGTGTATGATATAGAGTGTATGGTATAGAGTGTAGGTTATAGAGTGTAGAGTGTAGGGTATAGAGTGTAGGGTATAGAGTGTAGGGTAAAGAGTGTAAGGTATAGATTGTAAGGTATAGAGTGTATAGCGTAGAGTATAGAGTGTAGGGTATAGAGTGTATGGTGTAGAGTGTAGGGTATAGAGTGTATAGTGTAGGGTATAGAGTGTAGGGTATAGAGTGTATAGTATAGAGTGTAGGGTATAGAGTGTAGGGTATAGAGTGTAGAGTGTGGGGTATAGAGTGTATGGTATAGAGTGTATGGTGTAGAGTGTATGGTATAGAGTGTAGGGTATAGAGTGTATGGTATAGAGTGTAGTGTATAGAGTGTAGATTGTAGGGTATAGAGTGTAGGGTGTAGGGTATAGAGTGTAGGGTATAGATTGTAGGGTGTAGAGTGTAGGGTATAGAGTGTAGGGTATAGAGTGTATGGTATAGAGTGTAGAGTGTAGGGTATAGAGTGTATAGTGTAGGGTATAGAGTGTAGGGTATAGAGTGTATGGTATAGAGTGTAGGGAATAGAGTGTAGAGTGTATGGTATAGAGTGTATGGTATAGAGTGTATGGTATAGAGTGTAGGGTATAGAGTGTAGAGTGTAGGGTATAGAGTGTATGGTATAGAGTGTAGGGTATAGAGTGTAGAGTGTAGGGTATAGAGTGTAGGGTATAGAGTGTAGGGTATAGCGTGTAGGGTATAGAGTGTATGGTATGGAGATTAAAGTGTAGGGCATAGAGTGTAGGGTATAGAGTGTAGGGTATAGAGTGTAGGATATAGAGTGCATGGTATACAGTGTAGGTTATAGAGTGTAGAGTGTAGGGTATAGAGTGTAGGGTATAGAGTGTAGGGTAAAGAGTGTAAGGTATAGAGTGTAGAGTGTAGGGTATAGAGTGTATAGTGTATGGTATAGAGTGTAGGGTATAGAGTGTAGAGTGTAGGGTATAGAGTGTAGGGTATTAAGTGTAGGCTAAAGAGTGTATGGTATAGAGTGTAGAGTGTAGGGTATAGAGTGTATAGTGTATGATATAGAGTGTAGGGTATAGAGTGTAGAGTGTAGGGTATAGAGTGTAGGGTATAGAGTGTAGGGTATAGAGTGTAGAGTGTAGGGTATAGAGTGTAGGGTATAGCGTGTAGGGTATAGAGTGTATGATATGGAGATTAGAGTGTAGGGCATAGAGTGTAGGGTATAGAGAGTATGGTATAGAGTGTAGGGTATAGAGTGTAGAGTGTAGGGTATAGAGTGTAGGGTATAGAGTGTAGGATATAGAGTGCATGGTATAGAGTGTAGGTTATAGAGTGTAGAGTGTAGGGTATAGAGTGTAGGGTATAGAGTGTAGGGTAAAGAGTGTAAGGTATAGAGTGTAGAGTGTAGGGTATAGAGTGTATAGTGTATGGTATAGAGTGTAGGGTATAGAGTGTAGAGTGTAGGGTATAGAGTGTAGGGTATTAAGTTTAGGGTAAAGAGTGTATGGTATAGAGTGTAGAGTGTAGGGTATAGAGTGTATAGTGTATGATATAGAGTGTAGGGTATAGAGTGTAGAGTGTAGGGTATAGAGTGTAGGGTATAGAGTGTAGGGTATAGAGTGTAGAGTGTAGGGTATAGAGTGTAGGGTATAGAGTGTAGGGTATAGAGTGTAGAGTGTAGGGATTAGAGTGTAGGGTATAGAGTGTAGGGTATAGAGTGTAGAATGTACGGTATAGAGTGTAGGGTATAGAGTATAGAGTGTAGGGTATAGAGTGCAAAGTGTAGAGTGTAGGGTATAGAGTGTATAGTGTAGGGTATAGAGTGTAGGGTATAGAGTATATGGAATAGAGTGTTGGGTATAGAGTGTAGAGTGTAGGGTATAGAGTGTATGGTATAGAGCGTAGGGTGTAGGGTATAGAGTGTAGGGTATAGAGTGTAGGGTATAGAGTGTAGAGTGTAGGGTATAGAGTGTATGGTATAGAGTGTAGGGTGTAGAGTGTAGGGTATAGAGTGTAGAGTGTAGGGTATAGAGTGTAGAGTGTAGGGTATAGAGTGTAGGGTATAGAGTGTAGAGTGTAGGGTATAGAAAGTAGGGTATAGAGTGTAAAGTGTATGGTATAGAGTGTAGGGGATAGAGTGTATGGTATAGAGTGTATGGTATAGAGTGTATGGTATAGATTGTAGGGTATAGAGTGTAGGGTATCGAGTGTAGAGTGTAGGGTATAGAGTGTAGGGTGTTGAGTGTAGGGTATAGAGTGTAGGGTATAGGGTGTAGGGTATAGAGTGTAGGGTGTAGATTGTAGGGTATAGAGTGTAGGGTATAGAGTGTAGGGTATAGAGTGTAGGGTATAGCGTGTGGGGTATAGAGTGAAGGGTATAGAGTGTAGAGTGTAGGGTATAGAGTGTAGAGTGTAGGGTATAGAGTGTAGGGTATAGAGCGTAGGGTGTAGGTTATAGAGTGTAGGGTATAGAGTGTATGGAATAGAGTGTTGGGTATAGAGTGTAGAGTGTAGGGTATAGCGTGTAGGGTATAGAGTGTATGGAATAGAGTGTTGGGTATAGAGTGTAGAGTGTAGGGTATAGAGTGTAGGGTATAGAGCGTAGGGTGTAGGGTATAGAGTGTAGGGTATAGAGTGTATGGAATAGAGTGTTGGGTATAGAGTGTAGAGTGTAGAGTATAGAGTGTAGGGTATAGAGTGTATGGAATAGAGTGTTGGGTATAGAGTGTAGGGTATAGAGTGTAGAGTGTAGGGTATAGAGTGTAGAGTGTAGGGTATAGAGTGTAGGGTATAGAGTGTAGAGTGTAGGGTATAGAGTGTAGAGTATAGAGTGTAGAGTGTATGGTATAGAGTGCAGGGGATAGAGTGTAGAGTGTAGGGTATAGAGTGTAGGGTATAGAGTGTAGAGTGTAGGGTATAGAGTGTAGGGTTTAGAGAGTAGGGTATAGAGTGTAGAGTGTGGGGTATAGAGTGTAGAGTGTAGGGTATAGAGTGTAGGGTATAGAGTGTAGAGTGTAGGGTATAGAGTGTAGTGTTTAGAGAGTTGGGTATAGAGTGTAGAGTATAGAGTGTAGGGTATAGAGTGTAGGGTATAGAGTGTAGAGTGTAGGGTATAAAGTGTAGAGAGTAGGGTGTAGAGTGTAGGGTATAGAGTGTAGGTTATAGAGTGTAGGGTATGGATTGTAGATTGTAGGGTGTAGAGTGTAGGGTATAGAGTGTAAGGTATAGAGTGTAGTTTATAAAGTGTATGTTATAGAGTGTAGGGTATAGAGTGTAGAGTGTAGGGTATAGAGTGTACGGTATAGAGTGTAGGGTATAGAGTGTTTGGTACAGAGTGTAGGGTAAAGAGTGTAGAGTGTAGGGTATAGAGTGTAGGGTATAGAGTGTAGGGTAAAGAGTGTATGGTATAGAGTGTAGAGTGTAGGGTATAGAGTGTATAGTGTAGGGTATAGAGTGTAGGGTATAGAGTGTATGGAATAGAGTGTTGGGTATAGAGTGTAGAGTGTAGGGTATAGAGTGTAGGGTATAGAGTGTAGGGTATAGAGTGTAGAGTGTAGGGTATAGAGTGTAGGGTATAGAGTGTATGGTATAGAGTGTATGGTATAGATTGTAGGGTATAGAGTGTAGGGTATAGAGTGTAGAGTGTAGGGTATAGAGTGTAGAGTGTAGGGTATAGAGTGTAGGGTATAGAGTGTAGAGTGTAGGGTATAGAGTGTAGGGTATAGAGTGTAGAGTGTATGGTATAGAGTTCAGGGGATATAGTGTAGAGTGTGAGGTATAGAGTGTAGGGCACAGAGTGTATGGTATAGAGTGTAGGGTATAGAGTGTAGGGTACAGAGTGTAGTGTATAGAGTGTAGAGTGTAGGGTATAGAGTGTAGGGTGTAGAGTGTATGGTATAGAGTGTAGGGTATAGAGTGTAGAGTGTAGGGTATAGAGTGTAGGGTATAGAGTGTAGAGTGTAGGATATAGAGTGTAGGGTATAGAGTGTAGAGTGTGTGGTATAGAGTGCAGGGGATAGAGTGTAGAGTGTGAGGTATAGAGTGTAGGGTATAGACTGTATGGTATAGAGTGTATGATATAGATTGTAGGGTATAGAGTGTAGGGTATAGAGTGTAGAGTGTAGGGTATAGAGTGTAGAGTGTAGGGTATATAGTGTATGGTATAGAGTGTATGGTATAGATTGTAGGGTATAGAGTGTAGGGTATAGAGTGTAGAGTGTAGGGTATAGAGTGTAGAGTGTAGGGTATAGAGTGTAGGGTATAGAGTGTAGAGTGTAGGGTATAGAGTGTAGAGTATAGAGTGTAGAGTGTATGGTATAGAGTGCAGGGGATAGAGTGTAGAGTGTAGGGTATAGAGTGTAGGGTATAGAGTGTAGAGTGTAGGGTATAGAGTGTAGGGTTTAGAGAGTAGGGTATAGAGTGTAGAGTGTAGGGTATAGAGTGTATGGTATAGAGTTTAGGGTATAGAGTGTAGGGTATAGAGTGTAGGGTATAGAGTGTAAGCTATAAAGTGTAGGGTGTAGATTGTAGGGTATAGAGTGTAGGGTATAGAGTGTAGAGTGTAGGGTATAGAGTGTAGGGTATAGAGTGTAGAGTGTAGGGTATAGAGTGTAGGGTTTAGAGAGTAGGGTATAGAGTGTAGAGTGTAGGGTATAGAGTGTAGAGTGTAGGGTATAGAGTGTAGGGTATAGAGTGTAGAGTGTAGGGTATAGAGTGTAGGGTTTAGAGAGTTGGGCATAGAGTGTAGAGTGTAGGGTATAGAGTGTTGGGTATAGAGTGTAGAGTGTAGGGTATAGAGTGTAGAGTGTAGGGTATAGAGTGTAGTGTATAGATTGTAGGGTATAGAGTGTAGATTGTAGGGTATAGAGTGTAGGGTATAGAGTGTATGGTATAGAGTGTAGAGAGTAGGGTATAGAGTGTAGGGTATAGAGTGTAGGGAATAGAGTGTAGGCTATAGAGTGTATGATATAGAGTGTAGGGTATAGAGTGCATGGTATAGAGTGTAGGGTATAGAGTGTAGGGTATAGAGTGTAGGGTATAGAGTGTATGGTATAGAGTGTATGGTATAGATTGTAGGGTATAGAGTGTAGGGTATAGAGTGTAGAGTGTAGGGTATAGAGTGTAGAGTGTAGGATATAGAGTGTAGGGTATAGAGTGTAGAGTGTAGGGTATAGAGTGTAGGGTATAGAGTGTAGAGTGTATGGTATAGAGTGCAGGGGATAGAGTGTAGAGTGTGAGGTATAGAGTGTAGGGTATAGAGTGTATGGTATAGAGTGTATGGTATAGATTGTAGGGTATAGAGTGTAGGGTATAGAGTGTAGAGTGTAGGGTATAGGGTGTAGAGTGTAGGGTATAGAGTGTATGGTATAGAGTGTATGGTATAGAGTTTAGGGTATAGATTGTAGGGTATAGAGTGTAGGGTATAGAGTGTATGGTATAGAGTTTAGGGTATAGAGTGTAGGGTATAGAGTGTAAGCTATAAAGTGTAGGGTGTAGATTGTAGGGTATAGAGTGTAGGGTATAGAGTGTAGAGTGTAGGGTATAGAGTGTAGGGTATAGAGTGTAGAGTGTAGGGTATAGAGTGTAGGGTTTAGAGAGTAGGGTATAGAGTGTAGAGTGTAGGGTATAGAGTGTAGAGTGTAGGGTATAGAGTGTAGGGTATAGAGTGTAGAGTGTAGGGTATAGAGTGTAGGGTTTAGAGAGTTGGGCATAGAGAGTAGAGTGTAGGGTATAGAGTGTAGGGTATAGAGTGTAGGGTATAGAGTGTAGAGTGTAGGGTATAGAGTGTAGGGTATAGAGTGTAGAGTGTAGGGTATAGAGTGTAGAGTGTAGGGTATAGAGTGTAGTGTATAGATTGTAGGGTATAGAGTGTAGATTGTAGGGTATAGAGTGTAGGGTATAGAGTGCATGGTATAGAGTGTAGGGAATAGAGTGTAGGGTTTAGAGAGTAGGGTATAGAGTGTAGAGTGTAGGGTATAGAGTGTATGGTATAGAGTTTAGGGTATAGAGTGTAAGCTATACAGTGTAGGGTGTAGATTGTAGGGTATAGAGTGTAGGGTATAGAGTGTAGAGTGTAGGGTATAGAGTGTAGGGTATAGAGTGTAGAGTGTATGGTATAGAGTGCAGGGGATATAGTGTAGAGTGTGAGGTATAGAGTGTAGGGCACAGAGTGTATGGTATAGAGTGTAGGGTATAGAGTGTAGGGTACAGAGTGTAGTGTATAGAGTGTAGAGTGTAGGGTATAGAGTGTAGAGTAGAGTGTATGGTATAGAGTGTAGGGTATAGAGTGTAGAGTGTAGGGTATAGAGTGTAGGGTATAGAGTGTAGAGTGTAGGATATAGAGTGTAGGGTATAGAGTGTAGAGTGTGTGGTATAGAGTGCAGGGGATAGAGTGTAGAGTGTGAGGTATAGAGTGTAGGGTATAGACTGTATGGTATAGAGTGTATGATATAGATTGTAGGGTATAGAGTGTAGGGTATAGAGTGTAGAGTGTAGGGTATAGAGTGTAGAGTGTAGGGTATATAGTGTATGGTATAGAGTGTATGGTATAGATTGTAGGGTATAGAGTGTAGGGTATAGAGTGTAGAGTGTAGGGTATAGAGTGTAGAGTGTAGGGTATAGAGTGTAGGGTATAGAGTGTAGAGTGTAGGGTATAGAGTGTAGAGTATAGAGTGTAGAGTGTATGGTATAGAGTGCAGGGGATAGAGTGTAGAGTGTAGGGTATAGAGTGTAGGGTATAGAGTGTAGAGTGTAGGGTATAGAGTGTAGGGTTTAGAGAGTAGGGTATAGAGTGTAGAGTGTAGGGTATAGAGTGTATGGTATAGAGTTTAGGGTATAGAGTGTAGGGTATAGAGTGTAAGCTATAAAGTGTAGGGTGTAGATTGTAGGGTATAGAGTGTAGGGTATAGAGTGTAGAGTGTAGGGTATAGAGTGTAGGGTATAGAGTGTAGAGTGTAGGGTATAGAGTGTAGGGTTTAGAGAGTAGGGTATAGAGTGTAGAGTGTAGGGTATAGAGTGTAGAGTGTAGGGTATAGAGTGTAGGGTATAGAGTGTAGAGTGTAGGGTATAGAGTGTAGGGTTTAGAGAGTTGGGCATAGAGTGTAGAGTGTAGGGTATAGAGTGTAGGGTATAGAGTGTTGGGTATAGAGTGTAGAGTGTAGGGTATAGAGTGTAGGGTATAGAGCGTAGGGTGTAGGGTATAGAGTGTAGGGTATAGAGTGTAGGGTATAGAGTGTAGAGTGTAGGGTATAGAGTGTATGGTATAGAGTGTAGGGTGTAGAGTGTAGGGTATAGAGTGTAGAGTGTAGGGTATAGAGTGTAGAGTGTAGGGTATAGAGTGTAGGGTATAGAGTGTAGAGTGTAGGGTATAGAAAGTAGGGTATAGAGTGTAAAGTGTATGGTATAGAGTGTAGGGGATAGAGTGTATGGTATAGAGTGTATGGTATAGAGTGTATGGTATAGATTGTAGGGTATAGAGTGTAGGGTATCGAGTGTAGAGTGTAGGGTATAGAGTGTAGGGTATAGAGTGTAGGGTATAGAGTGTAGGGTATAGAGTGTAGGGTGTTGAGTGTAGGGTATAGAGTGTAGGGTATAGGGTGTAGGGTATAGAGTGTAGGGTGTAGATTGTAGGGTATAGAGTGTAGGGTATAGAGTGTAGGGTATAGAGTGTAGGGTATAGCGTGTGGGGTATAGAGTGAAGGGTATAGAGTGTAGAGTGTAGGGTATAGAGTGTAGAGTGTAGGGTATAGAGTGTAGGGTATAGAGCGTAGGGTGTAGGTTATAGAGTGTAGGGTATAGAGTGAATGGAATAGAGTGTTGGGTATAGAGTGTAGAGTGTAGGGTATAGAGTGTAGGGTATAGAGTGTATGGAATAGAGTGTTGGGTATAGAGTGTAGAGTGTAGGGTATAGAGTGTAGGGTATAGAGCGTAGGGTGTAGGGTATAGAGTGTAGGGTATAGAGTGTATGGAATAGAGTGTTGGGTATAGAGTGTAGAGTGTAGAGTATAGAGTGTAGGGTATAGAGTGTATGGAATAGAGTGTTGGGTATAGAGTGTAGAGTGTAGGGTATAGAGTGTAGCGTATAGAGTGTAGGGTATAGAGTGTAGACTGTAGGGTATAGAGTGTAGGGTATAGAGTGTATGGTATAGAGTGTATGGTATAGATTGTAGGGTATAGAGTGTAGGGTATAGAGTGTAGAGTGTAGGGTATAGAGTGTAGAGTGTAGGGTATAGAGTGTAGGGTATAGAGTGTAGAGTGTAGGGTATAGAGTGTAGGGTATAGAGTGTAGAGTGTATGGTATAGAGTGCAGGGGATATAGTGTAGAGTGTGAGGTATAGAGTGTAGGGCACAGAGTGTATGGTATAGAGTGTAGGGTATAGAGTGTAGGGTACAGAGTGTAGTGTATAGAGTGTAGAGTGTAGGGTATAGAGTGTAGGGTGTAGAGTGTATGGTATAGAGTGTAGGGTATAGAGTGTAGAGTGTAGGGTATAGAGTGTAGGGTATAGAGTGTAGAGTGTAGGATATAGAGTGTAGGGTATAGAGTGTAGAGTGTGTGGTGTAGAGTGCAGGGGATAGAGTGTAGAGTGTGAGGTATAGAGTGTAGGGTATAGACTGTATGGTATAGAGTGTATGATATAGATTGTAGGGTATAGAGTGTAGGGTATAGAGTGTAGAGTGTAGGGTATAGAGTGTAGAGTGTAGGGTATATAGTGTATGGTATAGAGTGTATGGTATAGATTGTAGGGTATAGAGTGTAGGGTATAGAGTGTAGAGTGTAGGGTATAGAGTGTAGAGTGTAGGGTATAGAGTGTAGGGTATAGAGTGTAGAGTGTAGGGTATAGAGTGTAGAGTATAGAGTGTAGAGTGTATGGTATAGAGTGCAGGGGATAGAGTGTAGAGTGTAGGGTATAGAGTGTAGGGTATAGAGTGTAGAGTGTAGGGTATAGAGTGTAGGGTTTAGAGAGTAGGGTATAGAGTGTAGAGTGTGGGGTAGAGTGTAGGGTATAGAGTGTAGGGTATAGAGTGTAGAGTGTAGGGTATAGAGTGTAGTGTTTAGAGAGTTGGGTATAGAGTGTAGAGTATAGAGTGTAGAGTGTAGGGTATAAAGTGTAGAGAGTAGGGTGTAGAGTGTAGGGTATAGAGTGTAGGTTATAGAGTGTAGGGTATAGATTGTAGATTGTAGGGTGTAGAGTGTAGGGTATAGAGTGTAAGGTATAGAGTGTAGGGTATAAAGTGTATGTTATAGAGTGTAGGGTATAGAGTGTAGAGTGTAGGGTATAGAGTGTACGGTATAGAGTGTAGGGTATAGAGTGTTTGGTACAGAGTGTAGGGTAAAGAGTGTAGAGTGTAGGGTATAGAGTGTAGGGTATAGAGTGTAGGGTAAAGAGTGTATGGTATAGAGTGTAGAGTGTAGGGTATAGAGTGTATAGTGTAGGGTATAGAGTGTAGGGTATAGAGTGTATGGAATAGAGTGTTGGGTATAGAGTGTAGAGTGTAGGGTATAGAGTGTAGGGTATAGAGTGTAGGGTATAGAGTGTAGAGTGTAGGGTATAGAGTGTAGGGTATAGAGTGTATGGTATAGAGTGTATGGTATAGATTGTAGGGTATAGAGTGTAGGGTATAGAGTGTATAGTGTAGGGTATAGAGTGTAGAGTGTAGGGTATAGAGTGTAGGGTATAGAGTGTAGAGTGTAGGGTATAGAGTGTAGGGTATAGAGTGTAGAGTGTATGGTATAGAGTGCAGGGGATATAGTATAGAGTGTGAGGTATAGAGTGTAGGGCACAGAGTGTATGGTATAGAGTGTAGGGTATAGAGTGTAGGGTACAGAGTGTAGTGTATAGAGTGTAGAGTGTAGGGTATAGAGTGTAGGGTGTAGAGTGTATGGTATAGAGTGTAGGGTATAGAGTGTAGAGTGTAGGGTATAGAGTGTAGGGTATAGAGTGTAGAGTGTAGGATATAGAGTGTAGGGTATAGAGTGTAGAGTGTGTGGTATAGAGTGCAGGGGATAGAGTGTAGAGTGTGAGGTATAGAGTGTAGGGTATAGACTGTATGGTATAGAGTGTATGATATAGATTGTAGGGTATAGAGTGTAGGGTATAGAGTGTAGAGTGTAGGGTATAGAGTGTAGAGTGTAGGGTATATAGTGTATGGTATAGAGTGTATGGTATAGATTGTAGGGTATAGAGTGTAGGGTATAGAGTGTAGAGTGTAGGGTATAGAGTGTAGAGTGTAGGGTATAGAGTGTAGGGTATAGAGTGTAGAGTGTAGGGTATAGAGTGTAGAGTATAGAGTGTAGAGTGTATGGTATAGAGTGCAGGGGATAGAGTGTAGAGTGTAGGGTATAGAGTGTAGGGTATAGAGTGTAGAGTGTAGGGTATAGAGTGTAGGGTTTAGAGAGTAGGTTATAGAGTGTAGAGTGTAGGGTATAGAGTGTATGGTATAGAGTTTAGGGTATAGAGTGTAGGGTATAGAGTGTAAGCTATAAAGTGTAGGGTGTAGATTGTAGGGTATAGAGTGTAGGGTATAGAGTGTAGAGTGTAGGGTATAGAGTGTAGGGTATAGAGTGTAGAGTGTAGGGTATAGAGTGTAGGGTTTAGAGAGTAGGGTATAGAGTGTAGAGTGTAGGGTATAGAGTGTAGAGTGTATGGTATAGAGTGTAGGGTATAGAGTGTAGAGTGTAGGGTATAAAGTGTAGGGTTTAGAGAGTTGGGCATAGAGTGTAGAGTGTAGGGTATAGAGTGTAGGGTATAGAGTGTTGGGTATAGAGTGTAGAGTGTAGGGTGTAGAGTGTAGGGTATAGAGTGTAGTGTATAGATTGTAGGGTATAGAGTGTAGATTGTAGGGTATAGAGTGTAGGGTATAGAGTGTATGGTATAGAGTGTAGAGAGTAGGGTATAGAGTGTAGGGTATAGAGTGTAGAGTGTAGGGTATAGAGTGTAGAGTATAGAGTGTAGAGTGTATGGTATAGAGTGCAGGGGATAGAGTGTAGAGTGTAGGGTATAGAGTGTAGGGTATAGAGTGTAGAGTGTAGGGTATAGAGTGTAGGGTTTAGAGAGTAGGGTATAGAGTGTAGAGTGTAGGGTATAGAGTGTATGGTATAGAGTTTAGGGTATAGAGTGTAGGGTATAGAGTGTAAGCTATAAAGTGTAGGGTGTAGATTGTAGGGTATAGAGTGTAGGGTATAGAGTGTAGAGTGTAGGGTATAGAGTGTAGGGTATAGAGTGTAGAGTGTAGGGTATGGAGTGTAGGGTTTAGAGAGTAGGGTATAGAGTGTAGAGTGTAGGGTATAGAGTGTAGAGTGTATGGTATAGAGTGTAGGGTATAGAGTGTAGAGTGTAGGGTATAGAGTGTAGGGTTTAGAGAGTTGGGCATAGAGTGTAGAGTGTAGGGTATAGAGTGTAGGGTATAGAGTGTTGGGTATAGAGTGTAGAGTGTAGGGTGTAGAGTGTAGGGTATAGAGTGTAGTGTATAGATTGTAGGGTATAGAGTGTAGATTGTAGGGTATAGAGTGTAGGGTATAGAGTGTATGGTATAGAGTGTAGAGAGTAGGGTATAGAGTGTAGGGTATAGAGTGTAGGGAATAGAGTGTAGGCTATAGAGTGTATGATATAGAGTGTAGGGTATAGAGTGCATGGTATAGAGTGTAGGGTATAGAGTGTAGGGTATAGAGTGTAGGGTATAGAGTGTATGGTATAGAGTGTATGGTATAGATTGTAGGGTATAGAGTGTAGGGTATAGAGTGTAGAGTGTAGGGTATAGAGTGTAGAGTGTAGGATATAGAGTGTAGGGTATAGAGTGTAGAGTGTAGGGTATAGAGTGTAGGGTATAGAGTGTAGAGTGTATGGTATAGAGTGCAGGGGATAGAGTGTAGAGTGTGAGGTATAGAGTGTAGGGTATAGAGTGTATGGTATAGAGTGTATGGTATAGCTTGTAGGGTATAGAGTGTAGGGTATAGAGTGTAGAGTGTAGGGTATAGGGTGTAGAGTGTAGGGTATAGAGTGTAGGGTATAGAGTGTATGGTATAGAGTGTATGGTATAGAGTTTAGGGTATAGATTGTAGGGTATAGAGTGTAGGGTATAGAGTGTATGGTATAGAGTTTAGGGTATAGAGTGTAGGGTATAGAGTGTAAGCTATAAAGTGTAGGGTGTAGATTGTAGGGTATAGAGTGTAGGGTATAGAGTGTAGAGTGTAGGGTATAGAGTGTAGGGTATAGAGTGTAGAGTGTAGGGTATAGAGTGTAGGGTTTAGAGAGTAGGGTATAGAGTGTAGAGTGTAGGGTATAGAGTGTAGAGTGTAGGGTATAGAGTGTAGGGTATAGAGTGTAGAGTGTAGGGTATAGAGTGTAGGGTTTAGAGAGTTGGGCATAGAGTGTAGAGTGTAGGGTATAGAGTGTAGGGTATAGCGTGTAGGGTATAGAGTGTAGAGTGTAGGGTATAGAGTGTAGGGTATAGAGTGTAGAGTGTAGGGTATAGAGTGTAGAGTGTAGGGTATAGAGTGTAGTGTATAGATTGTAGGGTATAGAGTGTAGATTGTAGGGTATAGAGTGTAGGGTATAGAGTGCATGGTATAGAGTGTAGGGAATAGAGTGTAGGGTTTAGAGAGTAGGGTATAGAGTGTAGAGTGTAGGGTATAGAGTGTATGGTATAGAGTTTAGGGTATAGAGTGTAGGGTATAGAGTGTAAGCTATAAAGTGTAGGGTGTAGATTGTAGGGTATAGAGTGTAGGGTATAGAGTGTAGAGTGTAGGGTATAGAGTGTAGGGTATAGAGTGTAGAGTGTATGGTATAGAGTGCAGGGGATATAGTGTAGAGTGTGAGGTATAGAGTGTAGGGCACAGAGTGTATGGTATAGAGTGTAGGGTATAGAGTGTAGGGTACAGAGTGTAGTGTATAGAGTGTAGAGTGTAGGGTATAGAGTGTAGGGTGTAGAGTGTATGGTATAGAGTGTAGGGTATAGAGTGTAGAGTGTAGGGTATAGAGTGTAGGGTATAGAGTGTAGAGTGTAGGATATAGAGTGTAGGGTATAGAGTGTAGAGTGTGTGGTATAGAGTGCAGGGGATAGAGTGTAGAGTGTGAGGTATAGAGTGTAGGGTATAGACTGTATGGTATAGAGTGTATGATATAGATTGTAGGGTATAGAGTGTAGGGTATAGAGTGTAGAGTGTAGGGTATAGAGTGTAGAGTGTAGGGTATATAGTGTATGGTATAGAGTGTATGGTATAGATTGTAGGGTATAGAGTGTAGGGTATAGAGTGTAGAGTGTAGGGTATAGAGTGTGGAGTGTAGGGTATAGAGTGTAGGGTATAGAGTGTAGAGTGTAGGGTATAGAGTGTAGAGTATAGAGTGTAGAGTGTATGGTATAGAGTGCAGGGGATAGAGTGTAGAGTGTACGGTATAGAGTGTAGGGTATAGAGTGTAGAGTGTAGGGTATAGAGTGTAGGGTTTAGAGAGTAGGGTATAGAGTGTAGAGTGTAGGGTATAGAGTGTATGGTATAGAGTTTAGGGTATAGAGTGTAGGGTATAGAGTGTAAGCTATAAAGTGTAGGGTGTAGATTGTAGGGTATAGAGTGTAGGGTATAGAGTGTAGAGTGTAGGGTATAGAGTGTAGGGTATAGAGTGTAGAGTGTAGGGTATAGAGTGTAGGGTTTAGAGAGTAGGGTATAGAGTGTAGAGTGTAGGGTATAGAGTGTAGAGTGTAGGGTATAGAGTGTAGGGTATAGAGTGTAGAGTGTAGGGTATAGAGTGTAGGGTTTAGAGAGTTGGGCATAGAGTGTAGAGTGTAGGGTATAGAGTGTAGGGTATAGAGTGTTGGGTATAGAGTGTAGAGTGTAGGGTATAGAGTGTAGAGTGTAGGGTATAGAGTGTAGTGTATAGATTGTAGGGTATAGAGTGTAGATTGTAGGGTATAGAGTGTAGGGTATAGAGTGTATGGTATAGAGTGTAGAGAGTAGGGTATAGAGTGTAGGGTATAGAGTGTAGGGAATAGAGTGTAGGCTATAGAGTGTATGATATAGAGTGTAGGGTATAGAGTGCATGGTATAGAGTGTAGGGTATAGAGTGTAGGGTATAGAGTGTAGGGTATAGAGTGTATGGTATAGAGTGTATGGTATAGATTGTAGGGTATAGAGTGTAGGGTATAGAGTGTAGAGTGTAGGGTATAGAGTGTAGAGTGTAGGATATAGAGTGTAGGGTATAGAGTGTAGAGTGTAGGGTATAGAGTGTAGGGTATAGAGTGTAGAGTGTATGGTATAGAGTGCAGGGGATAGAGTGTAGAGTGTGAGGTATAGAGTGTAGGGTATAGAGTGTATGGTATAGAGTGTATGGTATAGATTGTAGGGTATAGAGTGTAGGGTATAGAGTGTAGAGTGTAGGGTATAGGGTGTAGAGTGTAGGGTATAGAGTGTAGGGTATAGAGTGTATGGTATAGAGTGTATGGTATAGAGTTTAGGGTATAGATTGTAGGGTATAGAGTGTAGGGTATAGAGTGTATGGTATAGAGTTTAGGGTATAGAGTGTAGGGTATAGAGTGTAAGCTATAATGTGTAGGGTGTAGATTGTAGGGTATAGAGTGTAGGGTATAGAGTGTAGAGTGTAGGGTATAGAGTGTAGGGTATAGAGTGTAGAGTGTAGGGTATAGAGTGTAGGGTTTAGAGAGTAGGGTATAGAGTGTAGAGTGTAGGGTATAGAGTGTAGAGTGTAGGGTATAGAGTGTAGGGTATAGAGTGTAGAGTGTAGGGTATAGAGTGTAGGGTTTAGAGAGTTGGGCGTAGAGTGTAGAGTGTAGGGTATAGAGTGTAGGGTATAGAGTGTAGGGTATAGAGTGTAGAGTGTAGGGTATAGAGTGTAGGGTATAGAGTGTAGAGTGTAGGGTATAGAGTGTAGAGTGTAGGGTATAGAGTGTAGTGTATAGATTGTAGGGTATAGAGTGTAGATTGTAGGGTATAGAGTGTAGGGTATAGAGTGCATGGTATAGAGTGTAGGGAATAGAGTGTAGGCTATAGAGTGTATGATATAGAGTGTAGGGTATAGAGTGCATGGTATAGAGTAAAGGGTATAGAGTGTAGGGTATAGAGTGTAGGGTATAGAGTGTATAGTATAGAGTGTATGGTATAGATTGTAGGGTATAGAGTGTAGGGTATAGAGTGTAGGGTATAGAGTGTAGAGTGTAGGGTATAGAGTGTAGGGTATAGAGTGTAGAGTGTATGGTATAGAGTGCAGGGGATAGAGTGTAGAGTGTGAGGTATAGAGTGTAGGGTACAGAGTGTATGGTATAGAGTGTATGGTATAGATTGTAGGGTATAGAGTGTAGGGTATAGAGTGTAGAGTGTAGGGTATAGAGTGTAGAGTGTAGGGTATAGAGTGTAGGGTATAGAGTGTAGGGTATAGAGTGTAGAGTGTAGGGTATAGAGTGTAGGGTATAGAGTGTATGGTATAGAGTGTATGGTATAGATTGTAGGGTATAGAGTGTAGGGTATAGAGTGTAGAGTGTAGGGTATAGAGTGTAGAGTGTAGGGTATAGAGTGTAGGGTATAGAGTGTAGAGTGTAGGATATAGAGTGTAGGGTATAAAGTGTAGAGTGTATGGTATAGAGTGCAGGGGATATAGTGTAGAGTGTGAGGTATAGAGTGTAGGGTACAGAGTGTATGGTATAGAGTGTAGGGTATAGAGTGTAGGGTACAGAGTGTAGTGTATAGAGTGTAGAGTGTAGGGTATAGAGTGTAGGGTGTTGAGTGTATGGTATAGAGTGTAGGGTATAGAGTGTAGAGTGTACGGTATAGAGTGTAGGGTATAGAGTGTATGGTATAGAGTGTAGGGTATAGAGTGTAGAGTGTAGGGTATAGAGTGTAGGGTATACTGTGTAGAGTGTAGGGTATAGAGTGTAAGGTATAGAGGGTAGGGTATAGAGTGTATGGTGTAGAGTGTAGGGTATAGAGTGTAGGGTATAGAGTGTAGGGTATAGAGTGTAGAGTGTAGGGTATAGAGTGTAGAGTGTAGGGTATAGAGTGTAGGGTATAGAGTGTAGGGTTTAGAGAGTAGGGTATAGAGTGTAGAGTGTAGGGCATAGAGTGTAGGGTATAGAGTGTAGGGTATAGAGTGTAGAGTGTAGGGTATAGAGTGTAGGGTATAGAGTGTAGAGTGTAGGGTATAGAGTGTAGGGTTTAGAGAGTTGGGTATAGAGTGTAGAGTGTAGGGTATAGAGTATAGAGTGTAGGGTATAGAGTGTAGGGTATAGATTGTAGAGTGTAGGGTAAAGAGTGTAGGGTATAGAGTGTAAGGTATAGAGTGTAGGGTATAGAGTGTAGGGTATAGAGTGTAGGGTATAGAGTGTAGGGTATAGAGTGTAGGGTGTTGAGTGTAGGGTATAGAGTGTAGGGTATAGGGTGTAGGGTATAGAGTGTAGGGTGTAGAGTGTAGGGTATAGAGTGTAGGGTATAGAGTGTAGGGTATAGAGTGTAGGGTATAGCGTGTATGGTATAGAGTGAAGGGTATAGAGTGTAGGGTATAGAGTGTAGGGTATAAAGTGTAGAGTGTAGGGTGTAGAGTGTAGAGTGTAGGGTATAGAGTGGAGGGTATAGAGTGTAGGGTATAGAGTGTAGGGTATAAAGTGTAGAGTGTAGGGTATAGAGTGTAGAGTATAGAGTGTAGGGTATAGAGTGTAGAGTGTAGGGTATAGAGTGTAGGGTATAGAGTGTAGGGTATAGAGTGTAGGGTATAGAGTGTAGGGTATAAAGTGTAGCGTGTAGGGTATAGAGTGTAGGGTATAGAGTGTAGGGTATAGAGTGTAGGGTATAGAGTGTAGGGTATAGAGTGTAGAGTGTAGGGTATAGAGTGTAGGGTATAGAGTGTAGGGTATAGAGTGTAGGGTATAGAGTGTAGGGTATAAAGTGTAGAGTGTAGGGTATAGAGTGTAGGGTATAGAGTGTAGGGTATAGAATGTAGAGTGTAGGGTATAGAGTGTAGGGTATAGAGTGTATGGTATAGAGTGTAGGGTATAGAGTGTAGAGTGTAGGGTATAGAGTGTAGGGTATACTGTGTAGAGTGTAGGGTATAGAGTGTAAGGTATAGAGGGTAGGGTATAGAGTGTATGGTGTAGAGTGTAGGATATAGAGTGTAGGGTATAGAGTGTAGGGTATAGAGTGTATGGTATAGAGTTTAGGGTATAGAGTGTAGGGTATAGAGTGTAAGCTATAAAGTGTAGGGTGTAGATTGTAGGGTATAGAGTGTAGGGTATAGAGTGTAGGGTATAGAGTGTAGGGTATAGAGTGTAGGGTATAGAGTGTAGAGTGTAGGGTATAGAGTGTAGGGTATAGAGTGTAGAGTGTAGGGTATAGAGTGTAGGGTTTAGAGAGTAGGGTATAGAGTGTAGAGTGTAGGGTATAGAGTGTAGAGTGTAGGGTATAGAGTGTAGGGTATAGAGTGTAGAGTGTAGGGTATAGAGTGTAGGGTTTAGAGAGTTGGGTATAGAGTGTAGAGTGTAGGGTATAGAGTATAGAGTGTAGGGTATAGAGTGTAGGGTATAGAGTGTAGAGTGTAGGGTATAGAGTGTAGGGTATAGAGTGTAGGGTATAGAGTGTAGAGTGTAGGGTATAGAGTGTAGTGTATAGATTGTAGGGTATAGAGTGTAGATTGTAGGGTATAGAGTGTAGGGTATAGAGTGTATGGTATAGAGAGTAGAGAGTAGGGTATAGAGTGTAGGGTATAAAGTGTAGAGTGTAGGGTATAGAGTGTAGGGTATAGAGTGTAGGGTATAGAATGTAGAGTGTAGGGTATAGAGTGTAGGGTATAGAGTGTATGGTATAGAGTGTAGGGTATAGAGTGTAGAGTGTAGGGTATAGAGTGTAGGATATACTGTGTAGAGTGTAGGGTATAGAGTGTAAGGTATAGAGGGTAGGGTATAGAGTGTATGGTGTAGAGTGTAGGATATAGAGTGTAGGGTATAGAGTGTAGGGTATAGAGTGTATGGTATAGAGTGTAGGGAATAGAGTGTAAGCTATAAAGTGTAGGGTGTAGATTGTAGGGTATAGAGTGTAGGGTATAGAGTGTAGGGTATAGAGTGTAGGGTATAGAGTGTAGGGTATAGAGTGTAGAGTGTAGGGTATAGAGTGTAGGGTATAGAGTGTAGAGTGTAGGGTATAGAGTGTAGGGTTTAGAGAGTAGGGTATAGAGTGTAGAGTGTAGGGTATAGAGTGTAGAGTGTAGGGTATAGAGTGTAGGGTATAGAGTGTAGAGTGTAGGGTATAGAGTGTAGGGTTTAGAGAGTTGGGTATAGAGTGTAGAGTGTAGGGTATAGAGTATAGAGTGTAGGGTATAGAGTGTAGGGTATAGAGTGTAGAGTGTAGGGTATAGAGTGTAGGGTATAGAGTGTAGAGTGTAGGGTATAGAGTGTAGAGTGTAGGGTATAGAGTGTAGTGTATAGATTGAAGGGTATAGAGTGTAGATTGTAGGGTATAGAGTGTAGGGTATAGAGTGTATGGTATAGAGTGTAGAGAGTAGGGTATAGAGTGTAGGGTATAGAGTGTATGGTATAGAGTGTAGGGAATAGAGTGTAGGCTATTGAGTGTATGATATAGAGTGTAGGGTATAGAGTGCATGGTATAGAGTGTAGGGTATAGAGTGTAGGGTATAGAGTGTAGGGTATAGAGTGTATGGCATAGAGTGTATGGTATAGATTGTAGGGTATAGAGTGCAGGGTATAGAGTGTAGAGTGTAGGGTATAGAGTGTAAAGTGTAGGGTATAGAGTGTAGGGTATAGAGTGTAGAGTGTAGGGTATAGAGTGTAGGGTATATAGTGTAGAGTGTATGGTATAGAGTGCAGGGGATAGAGTGTAGAGTGTGAGATATAGAGTGTAGGGTATAGAGTGTATGGTATAGAGTGTATGGTATAGATTGTAGGGTATAGAGTGTAGGGTATAGAGTGTAGAGTGTAGGGTATAGATTGTAGAGTGTAGGGTATAGAGTGTAGGGTATAGAGTGTAGGGTATAGAGTGTAGAGTGTAGGGTATAGAGTGTAGGGTATAGAGTGTATGGTATAGAGTGTATGGTATAGATTGTAGGGTATAGAGTGTAGGGTATAGAGTGTAGAGTGTAGGGTATAGAGTGTAGAGTGTAGGGTATAGAGTGTAGGGTATAGAGTGTAGAGTGTAGGATATAGAGTGTAGGGTATAGAGTGTAGAGTGTATGGTATAGAGTGCAAGGGATATAGTGTAGAGTGTGAGGTATAGAGTGTAGGGTACAGAGTGTATGGTATAGTGTGTAGGGTATAGAGTGTAGGGCACAGAGTGTAGTGTATAGAGTGTAGAGTGTAGGGTATAGAGTGTAGGGTGTAGAGTGTATGGTATAGAGTGTAGGGTATAGAGTGTAGAGTGTAAGGTATAGAGTGTAGAGTGTAGGGTATAGAGTGTAGGGTATAGAGTGTAGAGTGTAGGATATAGAGTGTAGGGTATAGAGTGTAGAGTGTGTGGTATAGAGTGCAGGGGATAGAGTGTAGAGTGTGAGGTATAGAGTGTAGGGTATAGAGTGTATGGTATAGAGTGTATGGTATAGATTGTAGGGTATAGAGTGTAGGGTATAGAGTGTAGAGTGTAGGGTATAGAGTGTAGAGTGTAGGGTATAGAGTGTAGAGTGTAGGGTATAGAGTGTAGGGTATAGAGTGTAGAGTGTAGGGTATAGAGTGTAGAGTGTAGGGTATAGAGTGTAGAGTGTAGGGTATAGAGTGTAGGGTATAGAGTGTAGGGTATAGAGTGTAGAGTGTAGGGTATAGAGTGTAGGGTATAGAGTGTAGAGTGTAGGGTATAGAGTGTAGGGTTTAGAGAGTAGGGTATAGAGTGTAGAGTGTAGGGTATAGAGTGTAGAGTGTAGGGTATAGAGTGTAGGGTATAGAGTGTAGAGTGTAGGGTATAGAGTGTAGGGTTTAGAGAGTTGGGTATAGAGTGTAGAGTGTAGGGTATAGAGTATAGAGTGTAGGGTATAGAGTGTAGGGTATAGAGTGTAGAGTGTAGGGTATAGAGTGTAGGGTATAGAGTGTAGAGTGTAGGGTATAGAGTGTAGAGTGTAGGGTATAGAGTGTAGTGTATAGATTGAAGGGTATAGAGTGTAGATTGTAGGGTATAGAGTGTAGGGTATAGAGTGTATGGTATAGAGTGTAGAGAGTAGGGTATAGAGTGTAGGGTATAGAGTGTATGGTATAGAGTGTAGGGTATAGAGTGCATGGTATAGAGTGTAGGGTATAGAGTGTAGGGTATAGAGTGTAGGGTATAGAGTGTATGGCATAGAGTGTATGGTATAGATTGTAGGGTATAGAGTGCAGGGTATAGAGTGTAGAGTGTAGGGTATAGAGTGTAAAGTGTAGGGTATAGAGTGTAGGGTATAGAGTGTAGAGTGTAGGGTATAGAGTGTAGGGTATATAGTGTAGAGTGTATGGTATAGAGTGCAGGGGATAGAGTGTAGAGTGTGAGATATAGAGTGTAGGGTATAGAGTGTATGGTATAGAGTGTATGGTATAGATTGTAGGGTATAGAGTGTAGGGTATAGAGTGTAGAGTGTAGGGTATAGATTGTAGAGTGTAGGGTATAGAGTGTAGGGTATAGAGTGTAGGGTATAGAGTGTAGAGTGTAGGGTATAGAGTGTAGGGTATAGAGTGTATGGTATAGAGTGTATGGTATAGATTGTAGGGTATAGAGTGTAGGGTATAGAGTGTAGAGTGTAGGGTATAGAGTGTAGAGTGTAGGGTATAGAGTGTAGGGTATAGAGTGTAGAGTGTAGGATATAGAGTGTAGGGTATAGAGTGTAGAGTGTATGGTATAGAGTGCAAGGGATATAGTGTAGAGTGTGAGGTATAGAGTGTAGGGTACAGAGTGTATGGTATAGTGTGTAGGGTATAGAGTGTAGGGCACAGAGTGTAGTGTATAGAGTGTAGAGTGTAGGGTATAGAGTGTAGGGTGTAGAGTGTATGGTATAGAGTGTAGGGTATAGAGTGTAGAGTGTAAGGTATAGAGTGTAGAGTGTAGGGTATAGAGTGTAGGGTATAGAGTGTAGAGTGTAGGATATAGAGTGTAGGGTATAGAGTGTAGAGTGTGTGGTATAGAGTGCAGGGGATAGAGTGTAGAGTGTGAGGTATAGAGTGTAGGGTATAGAGTGTATGGTATAGAGTGTATGGTATAGATTGTAGGGTATAGAGTGTAGGGTATAGAGTGTAGAGTGTAGGGTATAGAGTGTAGAGTGTAGGGTATAGAGTGTAGAGTGTAGGGTATAGAGTGTAGGGTATAGAGTGTAGAGTGTAGGGTATAG
Source organism: Ranitomeya imitator (assembly GCF_032444005.1). NCBI lineage: Eukaryota > Metazoa > Chordata > Amphibia > Anura > Dendrobatidae > Ranitomeya > Ranitomeya imitator. The sequence goes on from NW_027194017.1 coordinate 51,593, forward strand.
AGTGTAGAGTGTAGGGTATAGAGTGTAGAGTGTAGGGTATAGAGTGTAGGGTATAGAGTGTAGGGTATAGAGTGTAGAGTGTAGGGTATAGAGTGTAGGGTATAGAGTGTAGAGTGTAGGGTATAGAGTGTAGGGTTTAGAGAGTAGGGTATAGAGTGTAGAGTGTAGGGTATAGAGTGTAGAGTGTAGGGTATAGAGTGTAGGGTATAGAGTGTAGAGTGTAGGGTATAGAGTGTAGGGTTTAGAGAGTTGGATATAGAGTGTAGAGTGTAGGGTATAGAGTATAGAGTGTAGGGTATAGAGTGTAGGGTATAGAGTGTAGAGTGTAGGGTATAAGGTGTAGGGTATAGAGTGTAGAGTGTAGGGTATAGAGTGTAGAGTGTGGGGTATAGAGTGTAGTGTATAGATTGTAGGGTATAGAGTGTAGATTGTAGGGTATAGAGTGTAGGGTATAGAGTGTATGGTATAGAGTGTAGAGAGTAGGGTATAGAGTGTAGGGTATAAAGTGTAGAGTGTAGGGTATAGAGTGTAGGGTATAGAGTGTAGGGTATAGAATGTAGAGTGTAGGGTATAGAGTGTAGGGTATAGAGTGTAGGGTATAGAGTGTAGAGTGTAGGGTATAGAGTGTAGGGTATACTGTGTAGAGTGTAGGGTATAGAGTGTAAGGTATAGAGGGTAGGGTATAGAGTGTATGGTGTAGAGTGTAGGATATAGAGTGTAGGGTATAGAGTGTAGGGTATAGAGTGTATGGTATAGAGTGTAGGGAATAGAGTGTAAGCTATAAAGTGTAGGGTGTAGATTGTAGGGTATAGAGTGTAGGGTATAGAGTGTAGGGTATAGAGTGTAGGGTATAGAGTGTAGGGTATAGAGTGTAGAGTGTAGGGTATAGAGTGTAGGGTATAGAGTGTAGAGTGTAGGGTATAGAGTGTAGGGTTTAGAGAGTTGGGTATAGAGTGTAGAGTGTAGGGTTTAGAGAGTAGGGTATAGAGTGTAGAGTGTAGGGTATAGAGTGTAGAGTGTAGGGTATAGAGTGTAGGGTATAGAGTGTAGAGTGTAGGGTATAGAGTGTAGGGTTTAGAGAGTTGGGCATAGAGTGTAGAGTGTAGGGTTTAGAGAGTAGGGTATAGAGTGTAGAGTGTAGGGTATAGAGTGTAGAGTGTAGGGTATAGAGTGTAGGGTATAGAGTGTAGAGTGTAGGGTATAGAGTGTAGGGTTTAGAGAGTTGGGTATAGAGTGTAGAGTGTAGGGTATAGAGTATAGAGTGTAGGGTATAGATTGTAGGGTATAGAGTGTAGAGTGTAGGGTATAGAGTGTAGGGTATAGAGTGTAGAGTGTAGGGTATAGAGTGTAGAGTGTAGGGTATAGAGTGTAGTGTATAGATTGTAGGGTATAGAGTGTAGATTGTAGGGTATAGAGTGTAGGGTATAGAGTGTATGGTATAGAGTGTAGAGAGTAGGGTATAGAGTGTAGGGTATAGAGTGTATGGTATAGAGTGTAGGGAATAGAGTGTAGGCTATAGAGTGTATGATATAGAGTGTAGGGTATAGAGTGCATGGTATAGAGTGTAGGGTATAGAGTGTAGGGTATAGAGTGTAGGGTATAGAGTGTATGGTATAGAGTGTATGGTATAGATTGTAGGGTATAGAGTGTAGGGTATAGAGTGTAGAGTGTAGGGTATAGAGTGTAAAGTGTAGGGTATAGAGTGTAGGGTATAGAGTGTAGGGTATAGAGTGTAGAGTGTATGGTATAGAGTGCAGGGGATAGAATGTAGAGTGTGAGATATAGAGTGTAGGGTATAGAGTGTATGGTATAGAGTGTATGGTATAGATTGTAGGGTATAGAGTGTAGGGTATAGAGTGTAGAGTGTAGGGTATAGATTGTAGAGTGTAGGGTATAGAGTGTAGGGTATAGAGTGTAGGGTATAGAGTGTAGAGTGTAGGGTATAGAGTGTAGGGTATAGAGTGTATGGTATAGAGTGTATGGTATAGATTGTAGGGTATAGAGTGTATTGTATAGAGTGTAGAGTGTAGGGTATAGAGTGTAGAGTGTAGGGTATAGAGTGTAGGGTATAGAGTGTAGAGTGTAGGATATAGAGTGTAGGGTATAGAGTGTAGAGTGTATGGTATAGAGTGCAGGGGATATAGTGTAGAGTGTGAGGTATAGAGTGTAGGGTACAGAGTGTATGGTATAGAGTGTAGGGTATAGAGTGTAGGGCACAGAGTGTAGTGTATAGAGTGTAGAGTGTAGGGTATAGAGTGTAGGGTGTAGAGTGTATGGTATAGAGTGTAGGGTATAGAGTGTTGAGTGTAGGGTATAGAGTGTAGAGTGTAGGGTATAGAGTGTAGGGTATAGAGTGTAGAGTGTAGGATATAGAGTGTAGGGTATAGAGTGTAGAGTGTGTGGTATAGAGTGCAGGGGATAGAGTGTAGAGTGTGAGGTATAGAGTGTAGGGTATAGAGTGTATGGTATAGAGTGTATGGTATAGATTGTAGGGTATAGAGTGTAGGGTATAGAGTGTAGAGTGTAGGGTATAGAGTGTAGAGTGTAGGGTATAGAGTGTATGGTATAGAGTGTATGGTATAGATTGTAGGGTATAGAGTGTAGGGTATAGAGTGTAGAGTGTAGGGTATAGAGTGTAGAGTGTAGGGTATAGAGTGTAGGGTATAGAGTGTAGAGTGTAGGGTATAGAGTGTAGAGTATAGAGTGTAGAGTGTATGGTATAGAGTGCAGGGGATAGAGTGTAGAGTGTAGGGTATAGAGTGTAGGGTATAGAGTGTAGAGTGTAGGGTATAGAGTGTAGGGTTTAGAGAGTAGGGTATAGAGTGTAGAGTGTAGGGTATAGAGTGTAGAGTGTAGGGTATAGAGTGTAGGGTATAGAGTGTAGAGGGTAGGGTATAGAGTGTAGTGTTTAGAGAGTTGGGTATAGAGTGTAGAGTGTAGGGTATAGAGTATAGAGTGTAGGGTATAGAGTGTAGGGTATAGAGTGTAGAGTGTAGGGTATAAAGTGTAGAGAGTAGGGTGTAGAGTGTAGGGTATAGAGTGTAGGTTATAGAGTGTATGGTATAGCGTGTATGGTATAGATTGTAGGGTATAGAGTGTAGGGTATAGAGTGTAGAGTATAGAGTGTAGAGTGTAGGGTATAGAGTGTAGGGTATAGAGTGTAGGGTATAGAGTGTAGGGTATAGAGTGTATGGTATAGAGTGTATGGTATAGATTGTAGGGTATAGAGTGTAGGGTATAGAGTGTAGAGTGTAGGGTATAGAGTGTAGAGTGTAGGGTATAGAGTGTAGGGTATAGAGTGTAGAGTGTAGGGTATAGAGTGTAGGGTATAGAGTGTAGAGTGTGTGGTATAGAGTGCAGGGGATAGAGTGTAGAGTGTGAGGTATAGAGTGTATGGTATGGAGTGTATGGTATAGATTGTAGGGTATAGAGTGTAGGGTATAGAGTGCAGAGTGTAGGGTATAGAGTGTATGGTATAGAGTGTATGGTATAGATTGTAGGGCATAGAGTGTAGGGTATAGAGTGTAGAGTGTAGGGTATAGAGTGTAGAGTGTAGGGTATAGAGTGTAGGGTATAGAGTGTAGAGTGTATGGTATAGAGTGCAGGGGATAGAGTGTGAGGTATAGAGTGTAGGGTATAGAGTGTATGGTATAGATTGTAGGGTATAGAGTGTAGGGTATAGACTGTAGAGTGTAGGGTATAGAGTGTAGAGTGTAGGGTTTAGAGTGTAGGGTATAGAGTGTAGGGTATAGAGTGTAGAGTGTAGGGTATAGAGGGTAGGGTATAGAGTGTATGGTATAGAGTGTATGGTATAGATTGTAGGGTATAGAGTGTAGGGTATAGAGTGTAGGGTGTTGAGTGTAGGGTATAGAGTGTAGGGTATAGGGTGTAGGGTATAGAGTGTAGGCTGTAGAGTGTAGGGTATAGAGTGTAGGGTATAGAGTGTAGGGTATAGAGTGTAGGGTATAGCGTGTAGGGTATAGAGTGAAGGGTATAGAATGTAGGGTATAGAGTGTAGGGTATAAAGTGTAGAGTGTAGGGTGTAGAGTGTAGAGTGTAGGGTATAGAGTGTAGGGTATAGAGTGTAGGGTATAGAGTGTAGGGTATAGAGTGTAGGGTATAAAGTGTAGAGTGTAGGGTATAGAGTGTAGGGTATAGAGTGTAGGGTATAGAGTGTAGGGTATATAGTGTAGGGTATAGAGTGTAGGGTATAGGGTGTAGGGTATAGAGTGTAGGGTGTAGAGTGTAGGGTATATAGTGTAGGGTATAGAGTGTAGGGTATAGAGTGTAGGGTATAGCGTGTAGAGTATAGAGTGAAGGGTATAGAGTGTAGGGTATAGAGTGTAGGGTATAAAGTGTAGAGTGTAGGGTGTAGAGTGTAGAGTGTAGGGTATAGAGTGGAGGGTATAGAGTGTAGGGTATAGAGTGTAGGGTATAAAGTGTAGAGTGTAGGGTATAGAGTGTAGGGTATAGAGTGTAGAGTGTAGGGTATAGAGTGTAGGGTATAGAGTGTAGGGTATAGAGTGTAGGGTATAAAGTGTAGAGTGTAGGGTATAGAGTGTATGGTATAGAGTGTAGGGTATAGAGTGTAGGGTATAGAGTGTAGGGTATAGAGTGTAGAGTGTAGGGTATAGAGTGTAGGGTATAGAGTGTAGGGTATAGAGTGTAGAGTATAAAGTGTAGAGTGTAGGGTATAGAGTGTAGGGTATAGAGTGTAGAGTGTAGGGTATAGAGTGTAGGGTATAGAGTGTATGGTATAGAGTGTAGGGTATAGAGTGTAGAGTGTAGGGTATAGAGTGTAGGGTATACTGTGTAGAGTGTAGGGTATAGAGTGTAAGGTATAGAGGGTAGGGTATAGAGTGTATGGTGTAGAGTGTAGGATATAGAGTGTAGGGTATAGAGTGTAGGGTATAGAGTGTATGGTATAGAGTTTAGGGTATAGAGTGTAGGGTATAGAGTGTAAGCTATAAAGTGTAGGGTGTAGATTGTAGGGTATAGAGTGTAGGGTATAGAGTGTAGAGTGTAGGGTATAGAGTGTAGGGTATAGAGTGTAGAGTGTAGGGTATAGAGTGTAGGGTTTAGAGAGTAGGGTATAGAGTGTAGAGTGTAGGGTATAGAGTGTAGAGTGTAGGGTATAGAGTGTAGGGTATAGAGTGTAGAGTGTAGGGTATAGAGTGTAGGGTTTAGAGAGTTGGGCATAGAGTGTAGAGTGTAGGGTATAGAGTATAGAGTGTAGGGTATAGAGTGTAGGGTATAGAGTGTAGAGTGTAGGGTATAGAGTGTTGGGTATAGAGTGTAGAGTGTAGGGTATAGAGTGTAGAGTGTAGGGTATAGAGTGTAGTGTATAGATTGTAGGGTATAGAGTGTAGATTGTAGGGTATAGAGTGTAGGGTATAGAGTGTATGGTATAGAGTGTAGAGAGTAGGGTATAGAGTGTAGGGTATAGAGTGTATGGTATAGAGTGTAGGGAATAGAGTGTAGGCTATAGAGTGTATGATATAGAGTGTAGGGTATAGAGTGCATGGTATAGAGTGTAGGGTATAGAGTGTAGGGTATAGAGTGTAGGGTATAGAGTGTATGGTATAGAGTGTATGGTATAGATTGTAGGGTATAGAGTGTAGGGTATAGAGTGTAGAGTGTAGGGTATAGAGTGTAGAGTGTAGGATATAGAGTGTAGGGTATATAGTGTAGAGTGTAGGGTATAGAGTGTAGGGTATAGAGTGTAGAGTGTATGGTATAGAGTGCAGGGGATAGAGTGTAGAGTGTGAGGTATAGAGTGTAGGGTATAGAGTGTATGGTATAGAGTGTATGGTATAGATTGTAGGGTATAGAGTGTAGGGTATAGAGTGTAGAGTGTAGGGTATAGGGTGTAGAGTGTAGGGTATAGAGTGTAGGGTATAGAGTGTAGGGTATAGAGTGTAGAGTGTAGGGTATAGAGTGTAGGGTATAGAGTGTATGGTATAGAGTGTATGGTATAGAGTTTAGGGTATAGAGTGTAGGGTATAGAGTGTAGGGTATAGAGTGTAGGGTATAGAGTGTATGGTATAGAGTTTAGGGTATAGAGTGTAAGCTATAAAGTGTAGGGTGTAGATTGTAGGGTATAGAGTGTAGGGTATAGAGTGTAGAGTGTAGGGTATAGAGTGTAGGGTATAGAGTGTAGAGTGTAGGGTATAGAGTGTAGGGTTTAGAGAGTAGGGTATAGAGTGTAGAGTGTAGGGTATAGAGTGTAGGGTATAGAGTGTAGGGTATAGAGTGTAGAGTGTAGGGTATAGAGTGTAGGGTTTAGAGAGTTGGGCATAGAGTGTAGAGTGTAGGGTATAGAGTATAGAGTGTAGGGTATAGAGTGTAGGGTATAGAGTGTAGAGTGTAGGGTATAGAGTGTAGGGTATAGAGTGTAGAGTGTAGGGTATAGAGTGTAGTGTATAGATTGTAGGGTATAGAGTGTAGATTGTGGGGTATAGAGTGTAGGGTATAGAGTGCATGGTATAGAGTGTAGGGAATAGAGTGTAGGCTATAGAGTGTATGATATAGAGTGTAGGGTATAGTTTGCATGGTATAGAGTGTAGGGTATAGAGTGTAGGGTATAGAGTGTATAGTATAGAGTGTATGGTATAGATTGTAGGGTATAGAGTGTAGGGTATAGAGTGTAGGGTATAGAGTGTAGAGTGTAGGGTATAGAGTGTAGGGTATAGAGTGTAGAGTGTATGGTATAGAGTGCAGGGGATAGAGTGTAGAGTGTGAGGTATAGAGTGTAGGGTACAGAGTGTATGGTATAGAGTGTATGGTATAGATTGTAGGGTATAGAGTGTAGGGTATAGAGTGTAGAGTGTAGGGTATAGAGTGTAGAGTGTAGGGTATAGAGTGTAGGGTATAGAGTGTAGGGTATAGAGTGTAGAGTGTAGGGTATAGAGTGTAGGGTATAGAGTGTATGGTATAGAGTGTATGGTATAGATTGTAGGGTATAGAGTGTAGGGTACAGAGTGTATGGTATAGAGTGTATGGTATAGATTGTAGGGTATAGAGTGTAGGGTATAGAGTGTAGAGTGTAGGGTATAGAGTGTAGAGTGTAGGGTATAGAGTGTAGGGTATAGAGTGTAGGGTATAGAGTGTAGAGTGTAGGGTATAGAGTGTAGGGTATAGAGTGTAGAGTGTAGGATATAGAGTGTAGGGTATAGAGTGTAGAGTGTATGGTATAGAGTGCAGGGGATATAGTGTAAAGTGTGAGGTATAGAGTGTAGGGTACAGAGTGTATGGTATAGAGTGTAGGGTATAGAGTGTAGGGTACAGAGTGTAGTGTATAGAGTGTAGAGTGTATGGTATAGAGTGCAGGGGATATAGTGTAAAGTGTGAGGTATAGAGTGTAGGGTGTTGAGTGTATGGTATAGAGTGTAGGGTATAGAGTGTAGAGTGTAGGGTATAGAGTGTAGGGTATAGAGTGTATGGTATAGAGTGTAGGGTATAGAGTGTAGAGTGTAGGGTATAGAGTGTAGGGTATACTGTGTAGAGTGTAGGGTATAGAGTGTAAGGTATAGAGGGTAGGGTATAGAGTGTATGGTGTAGAGTGTAGGGTATAGAGTGTAGGGTATAGAGTGTAGGGTATAGAGTGTAGAGTGTAGGGTATAGAGTGTAGGGTATAGAGTGTAGAGTGTAGGGTATAGAGTGTAGGGTATAGAGTGTAGGGTTTAGAGAGTAGGGTATAGAGTGTAGAGTGTAGGGTATAGAGTGTGGGGTATAGAGTGTAGGGTATAGAGTGTAGGGTATAGAGTGTAGAGTGTAGGGTATAGAGTGTAGGGTATAGAGTGTAGAGTGTAGGGTATAGAGTGTAGGGTTTAGAGAGTTGGGTATAGAGTGTAGAGTGTAGGGTATAGAGTATAGAGTGTAGGGTATAGAGTGTAGGGTATAGAGTGTAGAGTGTAGGGTAAAGAGTGTAGGGTATAGAGTGTAAGGTATAGAGTGTAGGGTATAGAGTGTAGGGTATAGAGTGTAGGGTATAGAGTGTAGGGTATAGAGTGTAGGGTGTTGAGTGTAGGGTATAGAGTGTAGGGTATAGGGTGTAGGGTATAGAGTGTAGGATGTAGAGTGTAGGGTACAGAGTGTAGGGTATAGAGTGTAGGGTATAGAGTGCAGGGTATAGCGTGTATGGTATAGAGTGAAGGGTATAGAGTGTAGGGTATAGAGTGTAGGGTATAAAGTGTAGAGTGTAGGGTGTAGAGTGTAGAGTGTAGGGTATAGAGTGGAGGGTATAGAGTGTAGGGTATAGAGTGTAGGGTATAAAGTGTAGAGTGTAGGGTATAGAGTGTAGAGTATAGAGTGTAGGGTATAGAGTGTAGAGTGTAGGGTATAGAGTGTAGGGTATAGAGTGTAGGGTATAGAGTGTAGGGTATAAAGTGTAGCGTGTAGGGTATAGAGTGTAGGGTATAGAGTGTAGGGTATAGAGTGTAGGGTATAGAGTGTAGACTGTAGGGTATAGAGTGTAGGGTATAGAGTGTAGGGTATAGAGTGTAGGGTATAGAGTGTAGGGTATAAAGTGTAGAGTGTAGGGTATAGAGTGTAGAGTATAGAGTGTAGGGTATAGAATGTAGAGTGTAGGGTATAGAGTGTAGGGTATAGAGTGTATGGTATAGAGTGTAGGGTATAGAGTGTAGAGTGTAGGGTATAGAGTGTAGGGTATACTGTGTAGAGTGTAAGGTATAGAGTGTAAGGTATAGAGGGTAGGGTATAGAGTGTATGGTGTAGAGTGTAGGATATAGAGTGTAGGGTATAGAGTGTAGGGTATAGAGTGTATGGTATAGAGTTTAGGGTATAGAGTGTAGGGTATAGAGTGTAAGCTATAAAGTGTAGGGTGTAGATTGTAGGGTATAGAGTGTAGGGTATAGAGTGTAGGGTATAGAGTGTAGGGTATAGAGTGTAGGGTATAAAGTGTAGAGTGTAGGGTATAGAGTGTATGGTATAGAGTGTAGGGTATAGAGTGTAGGGTATAGAGTGTAGGGTATAGAGTGTAGAGTGTAGGGTATAGAGTGTAGGGTATAGAGTGTAGGGTATAGAGTGTAGGGTATAAAGTGTAGAGTGTAGGGAATAGAGTGTAGGGTATAGAGTGTAGAGTGTGGGGTATAGAGTGTAGGGTATAGAGTGTATGGTATAGAGTGTAGGGTATAGAGTGTAGAGTGTAGGGTATAGAGTGTAGGGTATACTGTGTAGAGTGTAGGGTATAGAGTGTAAGGTATAGAGGGTAGGGTATAGAGTGTATGGTGTAGAGTGTAGGATATAGAGTGTAGGGTATAGAGTGTAGGGTATAGAGTGTATGGTATAGAGTTTATGGTATAGAGTGTAGGGTATAGAGTGTAAGCTATAAAGTGTAGGGTGTAGATTGTAGGGTATAGAGTGTAGGGTATAGAGTGTAGAGTGTAGGGTATAGAGTGTAGGGTATAGAGTGTAGAGTGTAGGGTATAGAGTGTAGGGTTTAGAGAGTAGGGTATAGAGTGTAGAGTGTAGGGTATAGAGTGTAGAGTGTAGGGTATAGAGTGTAGGGTATAGAGTGTAGAGTGTAGGGTATAGAGTGTAGGGTTTAGAGAGTTGGGCATAGAGTGTAGAGTGTAGGGTATAGAGTATAGAGTGTAGGGTATAGAGTGTAGGGTATAGAGTGTAGAGTGTAGGGTATAGAGTGTTGGGTATAGAGTGTAGAGTGTAGGGTATAGAGTGTAGAGTGTAGGGTATAGAGTGTAGTGTATAGATTGTAGGGTATAGAGTGTAGATTGTAGGGTATAGAGTGTAGGGTATAGAGTGTATGGTATAGAGTGTAGAGAGTAGGGTATAGAGTGTAGGGTATAGAGTGTATGGTATAGAGTGTAGGGAATAGAGTGTAGGCTATAGAGTGTATGATATAGAGTGTAGGGTATAGAGTGCATGGTATAGAGTGTAGGGTATAGAGTGTAGGGTATAGAGTGTAGGGTATAGAGTGTATGGTATAGAGTGTATGGTATAGATTGTAGGGTATAGAGTGTAGGGTATAGAGTGTAGAGTGTAGGGTATAGAGTGTAGAGTGTAGGATATAGAGTGTAGGGTATAGAGTGTAGAGTGTAGGGTATAGAGTGTAGGGTATAGAGTGTAGAGTGTATGGTATAGAGTGCAGGGGATAGAGTGTAGAGTGTGAGGTATAGAGTGTAGGGTATAGAGTGTATGGTATAGAGTGTATGGTATAGATTGTAGGGTATAGAGTGTAGGGTATAGAGTGTAGAGTGTAGGGTATAGGGTGTAGAGTGTAGGGTATAGAGTGTAGGGTATAGAGTGTAGGGTATAGAGTGTAGAGTGTAGGGTATAGAGTGTAGGGTATAGAGTGTATGGTATAGAGTGTATGGTATAGAGTTTAGGGTATAGAGTGTAGGGTATAGAGTGTAGGGTATAGAGTGTATGGTATAGAGTTTAGGGTATAGAGTGTAGGGTATAGAGTGTAAGCTATAAAGTGTAGGGTGTAGATTGTAGGGTATAGAGTGTAGGGTATAGAGTGTAGAGTGTAGGGTATAGAGTGTAGGGTATAGAGTGTAGAGTGTAGGGTATAGAGTGTAGGGTTTAGAGAGTAGGGTATAGAGTGTAGAGTGTAGGGTATAGAGTGTAGGGTATAGAGTGTAGGGTATAGAGTGTAGAGTGTAGGGTATAGAGTGTAGGGTTTAGAGAGTTGGGCATAGAGTGTAGAAAGTAGGGTATAGAGTATAGAGTGTAGGGTATAGAGTGTAGGGTATAGAGTGTAGAGTGTAGGGTATAGAGTGTAGGGTATAGAGTGTAGAGTGTAGGGTATAGAGTGTAGAGTGTAGGGTATAGAGTGTAGTGTATAGATTGTAGGGTATAGAGTGTAGATTGTAGGGTATAGAGTGTAGGGTATAGAGTGCATGGTATAGAGTGTAGGGAATAGAGTGTAGGCTATAGAGTGTATGATATAGAGTGTAGGGTATAGATTGCATGGTATAGAGTGTAGGGTATAGAGTGTAGGGTATAGAGTGTAGGGTATAGAGTGTATAGTATAGAGTGTATGGTATAGATTGTAGGGTATAGAGTGTAGGGTATAGAGTGTAGGGTATAGAGTGTAGAGTGTAGGGTATAGAGTGTAGGGTATAGAGTGTAGAGTGTATGGTATAGAGTGCAGGGGATAGAGTGTAGAGTGTGAGGTATAGAGTGTAGGGTACAGAGTGTATGGTATAGAGTGTATGGTATAGATTGTAGGGTATAGAGTGTAGGGTATAGAGTGTAGAGTGTAGGGTATAGAGTGTAGAGTGTAGGGTATAGAGTGTAGGGTGTAGGGTATAGAGTGTAGAGTGTAGGGTATAGAGTGTAGGGTATAGAGTGTATGGTATAGAGTGTATGGTATAGATTGTAGGGTATAGAGTGTAGGGTATAGAGTGTAGGGTATAGAGTGTAGAGTGTAGGGTATAGAGTGTAGGGTATAGAGTGTAGAGTGTAGGATATAGAGTGTAGGGTATAGAGTGTAGAGTGTATGGTATAGAGTGCAGGGGATATAGTGTAGAGTGTGAGGTATAGAGTGTAGGGTACAGAGTGTATGGTATAGAGTGTAGGGTATAGAGTGTAGGGTACAGAGTGTAGTGTATAGAGTGTAGGGTATAGAGTGTAGAGTGTAGGGTATAGAGTGTAGGGTATACTGTGTAGAGTGTAGGGTATAGAGTGTAAGGTATAGAGGGTAGGGTATAGAGTGTATAGTATAGAGTGTAGGGTATAGAGTGTAGAGTGTAGGGTATAGAGTGTAGGGTATACTGTGTAGAGTGTAGGGTATAGAGTGTAAGGTATAGAGGGTAGGGTATAGAGTGTATGGTGTAGAGTGTAGGGTATAGAGTGTAGGGTATAGAGTGTAGGGTATAGAGTGTAGAGTGTAGGGTATAGAGTGTAGGGTATAGAGTGTAGAGTGTAGGGTATAGAGTGTAGGGTATAGAGTGTAGGGTTTAGAGAGTAGGGTATAGAGTGTAGAGTGTAGGGTATAGAGTGTGGGGTATAGAGTGTAGGGTATAGAGTGTAGGGTATAGAGTGTAGAGTGTAGGGTATAGAGTGTAGGGTATAGAGTGTAGAGTGTAGGGTATAGAGTGTAGGGTTTAGAGAGTTGGGTATAGAGTGTAGAGTGTAGGGTATAGAGTATAGAGTGTAGGGTATAGAGTGTAGGGTATAGAGTGTAGATTGTAGGGTAAAGAGTGTAGGGTATAGAGTGTAAGGTTTAGAGTGTAGGGTATAGAGTGTAGGGTATAGAGTGTAGGGTATAGAGTGTAGGGTGTTGAGTGTAGGGTATAGAGTGTAGGGTATAGGGTGTAGGGTATAGAGTGTAGGGTGTAGAGTGTAGGGTATAGAGTGTAGGGTATAGAGTGTAGGGTATAGAGTGCAGGGTATAGCGTTTATGGTATAGAGTGAAGGGTATAGAGTGTAGGGTATAGAGTGTAGGGTATAAAGTGTAGAGTGTAGGGTGTAGAGTGTAGAGTGTAGGGTATAGAGTGGAGGGTATAGAGTGTAGGGTATAGAGTGTAGGGTATAAAGTGTAGAGTGTAGGGTATAGAGTGTAGAGTATAGAGTGTAGGGTATAGAGTGTAGAGTGTAGGGTATAGAGTGTAGGGTATAGAGTGTAGGGTATAGAGTGTAGGGTATAAAGTTTAGCGTGTAGGGTATAGAGTGTATGGTATAGAGTGTAGGGTATAGAGTGTAGGGTATAGAGTGTAGGGTATAGAGTGTAGAGTGTAGGGTATAGAGTGTAGGGTATAGAGTGTAGGGTATAGAGTGTAGGGTATAGAGTGTAGGGTATAAAGTGTAGAGTGTAGGGTATAGAGTGTAGAGTATAGAGTGTAGGGTATAGAATGTAGAGTGTAGGGTATAGAGTGTAGGGTATAGAGTGTATGGTATAGAGTGTAGGGTATAGAGTGTAGAGTGTAGGGTATAGAGTGTAGGGTATACTGTGTAGAGTGTAAGGTATAGAGTGTAAGGTATAGAGGGTAGGGTATAGAGTGTATGGTGTAGAGTGTAGGATATAGAGTGTAGGGTATAGAGTGTAGGGTATAGAGTGTATGGTATAGAGTTTAGGGTATAGAGTGTAGGGTATAGAGTGTAAGCTATAAAGTGTAGGGTGTAGATTGTAGGGTATAGAGTGTAGGGTATAGAGTGTAGGGTATAGAGTGTAGGGTATAGAGTGTAGAGTGTAGGGTATAGAGTGTAGGGTATAGAGTGTAGAGTGTAGGGTATAGAGTGTAGGGTTTAGAGAGTAGGGTATAGAGTGTAGAGTGTAGGGTATAGAGTGTAGAGTGTAGGGTATAGAGTGTAGGGTATAGAGTGTAGAGTGTAGGGTATAGAGTGTAGGGTTTAGAGAGTTGGGTATAGAGTGTAGAGTGTAGGGTATAGAGTATAGAGTGTAGGGTATAGAGTGTAGGGTATAGAGTGTAGAGTGTAGGGTATAGAGTGTAGGGTATAGAGTGTAGAGTGTAGGGTATAGAGTGTAGAGTGTAGGGCATAGAGTATAGTGTATAGATTGTAGGGTATAGAGTGTAGATTGTAGGGTATAGAGTGTAGGGTATAGAGTGTATGGTATAGAGTGTAGAGAGTAGGGTATAGAGTGTAGGGTATAAAGTGTAGAGTGTAGGGTATAGAGTGTAGGGTATAGAGTGTAGGGTATAGAATGTAGAGTGTAGGGTATAGAGTGTAGGGTATAGAGTGTATGGTATAGAGTGTAGGGTATAGAGTGTAGAGTGTAGGGTATAGAGTGTAGGGTATACTGTGTAGAGTGTAGGGTATAGAGTGTAAGGTATAGAGGGTAGGGTATAGAGTGTATGGTGTAGAGTGTAGGATATAGAGTGTAGGGTATAGAGTGTAGGGTATAGAGTGTATGGTATAGAGTTTAGGGTATAGAGTGTAGGGTATAGAGTGTAAGCTATAAAGTGTAGGGTGTAGATTGTAGGGTATAGAGTGTAGGGTATAGAGTGTAGGGTATAGAGTGTAGGGTATAGAGTGTAGGGTATAGAGTGTAGAGTGTAGGGTATAGAGTGTAGGGTATAGAGTGTAGAGTGTAGGGTTTAGAGAGTAGGGTATAGAGTGTAGAGTGTAGGGTATAGAGTGTAGAGTGTAGGGTATAGAGTGTAGGGTATAGAGTGTAGAGTGTAGGGTATAGAGTGTAGGGTTTAGAGAGTTGGGTATAGAGTGTAGAGTGTAGGGTATAGAGTATAGAGTGTAGGGTATAGAGTGTAGGGTATAGAGTGTAGAGTGTAGGGTATAGAGTGTAGGGTATAGAGTGTAGAGTGTAGGGTATAGAGTGTAGAGTGTAGGGTATAGAGTGTAGTGTATAGATTGTAGGGTATAGAGTGTAGATTGTAGGGTATAGAGTGTAGGGTATAGAGTGTATGGTATAGAGTGTAGAGAGTAGGGTATAGAGTGTAGGGTATAGAGTGTATGGTATAGAGTGTAGGGAATACAGTGTAGGCTATAGAGTGTATGATATAGAGTGTAGGGTATAGAGTGCATGGTATAGAGTGTAGGTTATAGAGTGTAGGGTATAGAGTGTAGGGTATAGAGTGTATGGTATAGAGTGTATGGTATAGATTGTAGGGTATAGAGTGTAGGGTATAGAGTGTAGAGTGTAGGGTATAGAGTGTAGAGTGTAGGGTATAGAGTGTAGGGTATAGAGTGTAGAGTGTAGGGTATAGAGTGTAGGGTATAGAGTGTAGAGTGTATGGTATAGAGTGCAGGGGATAGAGTGTAGAGTGTGAGATATAGAGTGTAGGGTATAGAGTGTATGGTATAGAGTGTATGGTATAGATTGTAGGGTATAGAGTGTAGGGTATAGAGTGTAGAGTGTAGGGTATAGATTGTAGAGTGTAGGGTATAGAGTGTAGGGTATAGAGTGTAGGGTATAGAGTGTAGAGTGTAGGGTATAGAGTGTAGGGTATAGAGTGTATGGTATAGAGTGTATGGTATAGATTGTAGGGTATAGAGTGTAGGGTATAGAGTGTAGAGTGTAGGGTATAGAGTGTAGAGTGTAGGGTATAGAGTGTAGGGTATAGAGTGTAGAGTGTAGGATATAGAGTGTAGGGTATAGAGTGTAGAGTGTATGGTATAGAGTGCAGGGGATATAGTGTAGAGTGTGAGGTATAGAGTGTAGGGTACAGAGTGTATGGTATAGAGTGTAGGGTATAGAGTGTAGGGTACAGAGTGTAGAGTGTAGGGTATAGAGTGTAGGGTGTAGAGTGTATGGTATAGAGTGTAGGGTATAGAGTGTAGAGTGTAGGGTATAGAGTGTAGAGTGTAGGGTATAGAGTGTAGGGTATAGAGTGTAGAGTGTAGGATATAGAGTGTAGGGTATAGAGTGTAGAGTGTGTGGTATAGAGTGCAGGGGATAGAGTGTAGAGTGTGAGGTATAGAGTGTAGGGTACAGAGTGTATGGTATAGAGTGTATGGTATAGATTGTAGGGTATAGAGTGTAGGGTATAGAGTGTAGAGTGTAGGGTATAGAGTGTAGAGTGTAGGGTATAGAGTGTATGGTATAGAGTGTATGGTATAGATTGTAGGGTATAGAGTGTAGGGTATTGAGTGTAGAGTGTAGGGTATAGAGTGTAGAGTGTAGGGTATAGAGTGTAGGGTATAGAGTGTAGAGTGTAGGGTATAGAGTGTAGAGTATAGAGTGTAGAGTGTATGGTATAGAGTGCAGGGGATAGAGTGTAGAGTGTAGGGTATAGAGTGTAGGGTATAGAGTGTAGAGTGTAGGGTATAGAGTGTAGGGTTTAGAGAGTAGGGTATAGAGTGTAGAGTGTAGGGTATAGAGTGTAGAGTGTAGGGTATAGAGTGTAGGGTATAGAGTGTAGAGGGTAGGGTATAGAGTGTAGTGTTTAGAGAGTTGGGTATAGAGTGTAGAGTGTAGGGTATAGAGTATAGAGTGTAGGGTATAGAGTGTAGGGTATAGAGTGTAGAGTGTAGGGTATAAAGTGTAGAGAGTAGGGTGTAGAGTGTAGGGTATAGAGTGTAGGTTATAGAGTGTATGGTATAGTGTGTATGGTATAGATTGTAGGGTATAGAGTGTAGGGTATAGAGTGTAGAGTATAGAGTGTAGAGTGTAGGGTATAGAGTGTAGGGTATAGAGTGTAGGGTATAGAGTGTAGCGTATAGAGTGTATGGTATAGAGTGTATGGTATAGATTGTAGGGTATAGAGTGTAGGGTATAGAGTGTAGAGTGTAGGGTATAGAGTGTAGAGTGTAGGGTATAGAGTGTAGGGTATATAGTGTAAAGTGTAGGGTATAGAGTGTAGGGTATAGAGTGTAGAGTGTGTGGTATAGAGTGCAGGGGATAGAGTGTAGAGTGTGAGGTATAGAGTGTAGGGTATAGAGTGTATGGTATGGAGTGTATGGTATAGATTGTAGGGTATAGAGTGTAGGGTATAGAGTGCAGAGTGTAGGGTATAGAGTGTATGGTATAGAGTGTATGGTATAGATTGTAGGGTATAGAGTGTAGGGTATAGAGTGTAGAGTGTAGGGTATAGATTGTAGAGTGTAGGGTATAGAGTGTAGGGTATAGAGTGTAGAGTGTATGGTATAGAGTGCAGGGGATAGAGTGTAGAGTGTGAGGCATAGAGTGTAGGGTATAGAGTGTATGGTATAGATTGTAGGGTATAGAGTGTAGGGTATAGACTGTAGAGTGTAGGGTATAGAGTGTAGAGTGTAGGGTTTAGAGTGTAGGGTATAGAGTGTAGGGTATAGAGTGTAGAGTGTAGGGTATAGAGGGTAGGGTATAGAGTGTATGGTATAGAGTGTATGGTATAGATTGTAGGGTATAGAGTGTAGGGTGTTGAGTGTAGGGTATAGAGTGTAGGGTATAGGGTGTAGGGTATAGAGTGTAGGGTGTAGAGTGTAGGGTATAGAGTGTAGGGAATAGAGTGTAGGGTATAGAGTGTAGGGTATAGCGTGTAGGGTATAGAGTGAAGGGTATAGAGTGTAGGGTATAGAGTGTAGGGTATAAAGTGTAGAGTGTAGGGTGTAGAGTGTAGAGTGTAGGGTATAGAGTGGAGGGTATAGAGTGTAGGGTATAGAGTGTAGGGTATAGAGTGTAGGGTATAGAGTGTAGAGTGTAGGGTATAGAGTATAGGGTATAGAGTGTAGGGTATAGAGTGTAGGGTATAGAGTGTAGAGTATAGAGTGTAGGGTATAGAGTGTACGGTATAGAGTGTAGAGTGTAGGGTATAGAGTGTAGGGTTTAGAGAGTAGGGTATAGAGTGTAGAGTGTAGGGTATAGAGTGTAGAGTGTTGGGTATAGAGTGTAGGGTATAGAGTGTAGAGTGTAGGGTATAGAGTGTAGGGTTTAGAGAGTTGGGTATAGAGTGTAGAGTGTAGGGTATAGAGTATAGAGTGTAGGGTATAGAGTGTAGGGTATAGAGTGTAGAGTGTAGGGTATAGAGTGTAGGGTATAGAGTGTAGAGTGTAGGGTATAGAGTGTAGAGTGTAGGGTATAGAGTGTAGTGTATAGATTGTAGGGTATAGAGTGTAGATTGTAGGGTATAGAGTGTAGGGTATAGAGTGTATGGTATAGAGTGTAGAGAGTAGGGTATAGAGTGTAGGGTATAAAGTGTAGAGTGTAGGGTATAGAGTGTAGGGTATAGAGTGTAGGGTATAGAATGTAGAGTGTAGGGTATAGAGTGTAGGGTATAGAGTGTAGGGTATAGAGTGTAGAGTGTAGGGTATAGAGTGTAGGGTATACTGTGTAGAGTGTAGGGTATAGAGTGTAAGGTATAGAGGGTATGGTATAGAGTGTATGGTGTAGAGTGTAGGATATAGAGTGTAGGGTATAGAGTGTAGGGTATAGAGTGTATGGTATAGAGTGTAGGGAATAGAGTGTAAGCTATAAAGTGTAGGGTGTAGATTGTAGGGTATAGAGTGTAGGGTATAGAGTGTAGGGTATAGAGTGTAGGGTATAGAGTGTAGGGTATAGAGTGTAGAGTGTAGGGTATAGAGTGTAGGGTATAGAGTGTAGAGTGTAGGGTATAGAGTGTAGGGTTTAGAGAATAGGGTATAGAGTGTAGAGTGTAGGGTATAGAGTGTAGAGTGTAGGGTATAGTGTGTAGGGTATAGAGTGTAGAGTGTAGGGTATAGAGTGTAGGGTTTAGAGAGTTGGGTATAGAGTGTAGAGTGTAGGGTATAGAGTGTAGGGTTTAGAGAGTTGGGCATAGAGTGTAGAGTGTAGGGTATAGAGTATAGAGTGTAGGGTATAGAGTGTAGGGTATAGAGTGTAGAGTGTAGGGTATAGAGTGTAGGGTATAGAGTGTAGAGTGTAGGGTATAGAGTGTAGTGTATAGATTGTAGGGTATAGAGTGTAGATTGTAGGGTATAGAGTGTAGGGTATAGAGTGCATGTTATAGAGTGTAGGGAATAGAGTGTAGGCTATAGAGTGTATGATATAGAGTGTAGGGTATAGATTGCATGGTATAGAGTGTAGGGTATAGAGTGTAGGGTATAGAGTGTAGGGTATAGAGTGTATAGTATAGAGTGTATGGTATAGATTGTAGGGTATAGAGTGTAGGGTATAGAGTGTAGGGTATAGAGTGTAGAGTGTAGGGTATAGAGTGTAGGGTATAGAGTGTAGAGTGTATGGTATAGAGTGCAGGGGATAGAGTGTAGAGTGTGAGGTATAGAGTGTAGGGTACAGAGTGTATGGTATAGAGTGTATGGTATAGATTGTAGGGTATAGAGTGTAGGGTATAGAGTGTAGAGTGTAGGGTATAGAGTGTAGAGTGTAGGGTATAGAGTGTAGGGTATAGAGTGTAGAGTGTAGGGTATAGAGTGTAGGGTATAGAGTGTATGGTATAGAGTGTATGGTATAGATTGTAGGGTATAGAGTGTAGGGTATAGAGTGTAGGGTATAGAGTGTAGAGTGTAGGGTATAGAGTGTAGGGTATAGAGTGTAGAGTGTAGGATATAGAGTGTAGGGTATAGAGTGTAGAGTGTATGGTATAGAGTGCAGGGGATATAGTGTAGAGTGTGAAGTATAGAGTGTAGGGTACAGAGTGTATGGTATAGAGTGTAGGGTATAGAGTGTAGGGTACAGAGTGTAGTGTATAGAGTGTAGAGTGTAGGGTATAGAGTGTAGGGTGTTGAGTGTATGGTATAGAGTGTAGGGTATAGAGTGTAGAGTGTAGGGTATAGAGTGTAGGGTATAGAGTGTATGGTATAGAGTGTAGGGTATAGAGTGTAGAGTGTAGGGTATAGAGTGTAGGGTATACTGTGTAGAGTGTAGGGTATAGAGTGTAAGGTATAGAGGGTAGGGTATAGAGTGTATGGTGTAGAGTGTAGGGTATAGAGTGTAGGGTATAGAGTGTAGGGTATAGAGTGTAGAGTGTAGGGTATAGAGTGTAGGGTATAGAGTGTAGAGTGTAGGGTATAGAGTGTAGGGTATAGAGTGTAGGGTTTAGAGAGTAGGGTATAGAGTGTAGAGTGTAGGGTATAGAGTGTGGGGTATAGAGTGTAGGGTATAGAGTGTAGGGTATAGAGTGTAGAGTGTAGGGTATAGAGTGTAGGGTATAGAGTGTAGAGTGTAGGGTATAGAGTGTAGGGTTTAGAGAGTTGGGTATAGAGTGTAGAGTGTAGGGTATAGAGTATAGAGTGTAGGGTATAGAGTGTAGGGTATAGAGTGTAGAGTGTAGGGTAAAGAGTGTAGGGTATAGAGTGTAAGGTATAGAGTGTAGGGTATAGAGTGTAGGGTATAGAGTGTAGGGTATAGAGTGTAGGGTATAGAGTGTAGGGTGTTGAGTGTAGGGTATAGAGTGTAGGGTATAGGGTGTAGGGTATAGAGTGTAGGGTGTAGAGTGTAGGGTATAGAGTGTAGGGTATAGAGTGTAGGGTATAGAGTGCAGGGTATAGCGTGTATGGTATAGAGTGAAGGGTATAGAGTGTAGGGTATAGAGTGTAGGGTATAAAGTGTAGAGTGTAGGGTGTAGAGTGTAGAGTGTAGGGTATAGAGTGGAGGGTATAGAGTGTAGGGTATAGAGTGTAGGGTATAAAGTGTAGAGTGTAGGGTATAGAGTGTAGAGTATAGAGTGTAGGGTATAGAGTGTAGAGTGTAGGGTATAGAGTGTAGGGTATAGAGTGTAGGGTATAGAGTGTAGGGTATAAAGTGTAGCGTGTAGGGTATAGAGTGTAGGGTATAGAGTGTAGGGTATAGAGTGTAGGGTATAGAGTGTAGGGTATAGAGTGTAGAGTGTAGGGTATAGAGTGTAGGGTATAGAGTGTAGGGTATAGAGTGTAGGGTATAGAGTGTAGGGTATAAAGTGTAGAGTGTAGGGTATAGAGTGTAGAGTATAGAGTGTAGGGTATAGAATGTAGAGTGTAGGGTATAGAGTGTATTGTATAGAGTGTATGGTATAGAGTGTAGGGTATAGAGTGTAGAGTGTAGGGTATAGAGTGTAGGGTATACTGTGTAGAGTGTAAGGTATAGAGTGTAAGGTATAGAGGGTAGGGTATAGAGTGTATGGTGTAGAGTGTAGGATATAGAGTGTAGGGTATAGAGTGTAGGGTATAGAGTGTATGGTATAGAGTTTAGGGTATAGAGTGTAGGGTATAGAGTGTAAGCTATAAAGTGTAGGGTGTAGATTGTAGGGTATAGAGTGTAGGGTATAGAGTGTAGGGTATAGAGTGTAGGGTATAGAGTGTAGGGTATAAAGTGTAGAGTGTAGGGTATAGAGTGTATGGTATAGAGTGTAGGGTATAGAGTGTATGGTATAGAGTGTAGGGTATAGAGTGTAGAGTGTAGGGTATAGAGTGTAGGGTATAGAGTGTAGGGTATAGAGTGTAGGGTATAAAGTGTAGAGTGTAGGGTATAGAGTGTAGGGTATAGAGTGTAGAGTGTAGGGTATAGAGTGTAGGGTATATAGTGTATGGTATAGAGTGTAGGGTATAGAGTGTAGAGTGTAGGGTATAGAGTGTAGGGTATACTGTGTAGAGTGTAGGGTATAGAGTGTAAGGTATAGAGGGTAGGGTATAGAGTGTATGGTGTAGAGTGTAGGATATAGAGTGTAGGGTATAGAGTGTAGGGTATAGAGTGTATGGTATAGAGTTTATGGTATAGAGTGTAGGGTATAGAGTGTAAGCTATAAAGTGTAGGGTGTAGATTGTAGGGTATAGAGTGTAGGGTATAGAGTGTAGAGTGTAGGGTATAGAGTGTAGGGTATAGAGTGTAGAGTGTAGGGTATAGAGTGTAGGGTTTAGAGAGTAGGGTATAGAGTGTAGAGTGTAGGGTATAGAGTGTAGAGTGTAGGGTATAGAGTGTAGGGTATAGAGTGTAGAGTGTAGGGTATAGAGTGTAGGGTTTAGAGAGTTGGGCATAGAGTGTAGAGTGTAGGGTATAGAGTATAGAGTGTAGGGTATAGAGTGTAGGGTATAGAGTGTAGAGTGTAGGGTATAGAGTGTTGGGTATAGAGTGTAGAGTGTAGGGTATAGAGTGTAGAGTGTAGGGTATAGAATGTAGTGTATAGATTGTAGGGTATAGAGTGTAGATTGTAGGGTATAGAGTGTAGGGTATAGAGTGTATGGTATAGAGTGTAGAGAGTAGGGTATAGAGTGTAGAGTATAGAGTGTATGGTATAGAGTGTAGGGAATAGAGTGTAGGCTATAGAGTGTATGATATAGAGTGTAGGGTATAGAGTGCATATTATAGAGTGTAGGGTATAGAGTGTAGGGTATAGAGTGTAGGGTATAGAGTGTATGGTATAGAGTGTAGAGAGTAGGGTATAGAGTGTAGGGTATAGAGTGTATGGTATAGAGTGTAGGGAATAGAGTGTAGGCTATAGAGTGTATGATATAGAGTGTAGGGTATAGAGTGCATATTATAGAGTGTAGGGTATAGAGTGTAGGGTATAGAGTGTAGGGTATAGAGTGTATGGTATAGAGTGTATGGTATAGATTGTAGGGTATAGAGTGTAGGGTATAGAGTGTAGAGTGTAGGGTATAGAGTGTATGGTATAGAGTTTATGGTATAGAGTGTAGGGTATAGAGAGTAAGCTATAAAGTGTAGGGTGTAGATTGTAGGGTATAGAGTGTAGGGTATAGAGTGTAGAGTGTAGGGTATAGAGTGTAGGGTAT
This sequence comes from Ranitomeya imitator, assembly GCF_032444005.1. Taxonomy (NCBI): domain Eukaryota; kingdom Metazoa; phylum Chordata; class Amphibia; order Anura; family Dendrobatidae; genus Ranitomeya; species Ranitomeya imitator. Next base: position 73,676 of record NW_027194017.1, read on the forward strand.
AGAGTGTAGAGTGTAGGGTATAGAGTGTAGGGTTTAGAGAGTAGGGTATAGAGTGTAGAGTGTAGGGTATAGAGTGTAGAGTGTAGGGTATAGAGTGTAGGGTATAGAGTGTAGAGTGTAGGGTATAGAGTGTAGGGTTTAGAGAGTTGGCCATAGAGTGTAGAGTGTAGGGTATAGAGTATAGAGTGTAGGGTATAGAGTGTAGGGTATAGAGTGTAGAGTGTAGGGTATAGAGTGTTGGGTATAGAGTGTAGAGTGTAGGGTATAGAGTGTAGAGTGTAGGGTATAGAGTGTAGTGTATAGATTGTAGGGTATAGAGTGTAGATTGTAGGGTATAGAGTGTAGGGTATAGAGTGTATGGTATAGAGTGTAGAGAGTAGGGTATAGAGTGTAGGGTATAGAGTGTATGGTATAGAGTGTAGGGAATAGAGTGTAGGCTATAGAGTGTATGATATAGAGTGTAGGGTATAGAGTGCATGGTATAGAGTGTAGGGTATAGAGTGTAGGGTATAGAGTGTAGGGTATAGAGTGTATGGTATAGAGTGTATGGTATAGATTGTAGGGTATAGAGTGTAGGGTATAGAGTGTAGAGTGTAGGGTATAGAGTGTAGAGTGTAGGATATAGAGTGTAGGGTATAGAGTGTAGAGTGTAGGGTATAGAGTGTAGGGTATAGAGTGTAGAGTGTATGGTATAGAGTGCAGGGGATAGAGTGTAGAGTGTGAGGTATAGAGTGTAGGGTATAGAGTGTATGGTATAGAGTGTATGGTATAGATTGTAGGGTATAGAGTGTAGGGTATAGAGTGTAGAGTGTAGGGTATAGGGTGTAGAGTGTAGGGTATAGAGTGTAGGGTATAGAGTGTAGGGTATAGAGTGTAGAGTGTAGGGTATAGAGTGTAGGGTATAGAGTGTATGGTATAGAGTGTATGGTATAGAGTTTAGGGTATAGAGTGTAGGGTATAGAGTGTAGGGTATAGAGTGTATGGTATAGAGTTTAGGGTATAGAGTGTAGGGTATAGAGTGTAAGCTATAAAGTGTAGGGTGTAGATTGTCGGGTATAGAGTGTAGGGTATAGAGTGTAGAGTGTAGGGTATAGAGTGTAGGGTATAGAGTGTAGAGTGTAGGGTATAGAGTGTAGGGTTTAGAGAGTAGGGTATAGAGTGTAGAGTGTAGGGTATAGAGTGTAGGGTATAGAGTGTAGGGTATAGAGTGTAGAGTGTAGGGTATAGAGTGTAGGGTTTAGAGAGTTGGGCATAGAGTGTAGAGTGTAGGGTATAGAGTATAGAGTGTAGGGTATAGAGTGTAGGGTATAGAGTGTAGAGTGTAGGGTATAGAGTGTAGGGTATAGAGTGTAGAGTGTAGGGTATAGATTGTAGAGTGTAGGGTATAGAGTGTAGTGTATAGATTGTAGGGTATAGAGTGTAGATTGTAGGGTATAGAGTGTAGGGTATAGAGTGCATGGTATAGAGTGTAGGGAATAGAGTGTAGGCTATAGAGTGTATGATATAGAGTGTAGGGTATAGATTGCATGGTATAGAGTATACACTCTACACTCTATACCCTACACTCTATACCCTACAATCTACACCCTACACTTTATAGCTTACACTCTATAACCTACACTCTATACCCTAAACTCTATACCATACACTCTATACCCTACACTCTATACCCTACACTCTATACCCTAAACTCTATACCATACACTCTATACCATGCACTCTATACCCTACACTCTATACCCTACACTCTACACTCTATACCCTACACTCTATACCCTACACTCTATACCCTACACTCTACACCCTATACCCTACACTCTACACTCTATACCCTACACTCTATACCCTACAATCTATACCATACACTCTATACCATACACTCTATACCCTACACTCTATACCTCACACTCTACACTCTATCCCCTGCACTATATACCATACACTCTACACTCTATTACCTACACTCTATACCCAACACTCTACACTCTATACCCTACACTCTATATCCTACACTCTACACTCTATACCCTACACTCTACACTCTATACCCTACACTCTATACCCTACAATCTATACCATACACTCTATACCATACACTCTATACCCTACACTCTATACCCTACACTCTATACCCTACACTCTATACCATGCACTCTATACCCTACACTCTATATCATACACTCTATAGCCTACACTCTCTTCCCTACACTCTATACCATACACTCTATACCCTACACTCTATACCCTACTCTCTACACTCTATACCATACACTCTATACCCTACACTCTATACCCTACAATCTACACTCTATACCCTACAATCTATACACTACACTCTATACCCTACACTCTACACTCTATACCCTACACTCTACACTCTATACCCAACACTCTATACCCTACACTCTACACTCTATACCCTACACTCTATACCCTACACTCTATACTCTATACCCTACACTCTATACCCTACACTCTACACTCTATACCCTACACTCTACACTCTATACCCTACTCTCTAAACCCTACACTCTATACCCTACACTCTACACTCTATACCCTACACTCTATACCCTACACTCTACACTCTATACCCTACACTCTATACCCTACAATCTACACCCTACACTTTATAGCTTACACTCTATACCCTACACTCTATACCATAAACTCTATACCATACACTCTATACCCTACACTCTATACCCTACACTCTATATCCTACACTCTACACCATACACTCTATACCCTACCCTCTATACCTTACACTCTATACCCTACACTCTACACAGTATACCCTACACTCTATACCCTACACTCTACACTCTATACCCTACACTCTATACCCTACACTCTATACCCTACACTCTACACTCTATACCCTACACTCTATACCCTACACTCTACACTTTATACCCTACACTCTATACCCTACACTCTATACCCTACACTCTATACCCTACACTCTACACTCTATACCCTACACTCTATACCCTACACTCTATACCCTACACTCTATACCATACACTCTATACCCTACACTCTACACTTTATACCCTACACTCTATACCCTACACTCTATACCCTACACTCTATACCCTACACTCTATACCCTACAATCTACACCCTACACTTTATAGCTTACACTCTATACCCTACACTCTATACCCTAAACTCTATACCATACACTCTATACCCTACACTCTATACCCTACACTCTATATCCTACACTCTACACCATACACTCTATACCCTACCCTCTATACCTTACACTCTATACCTTACACTCTACACAGTATACCCTACACTCTATACCCTACACTCTACACTCTATACCCTACACTCTATACCATACACTCTATACCCTACACTCTATACCCTACACTCTACATTCTATACCCTACACTCTATACTCTACACTCTATACCCTACACTCTACACTTTATACCCTACACTCTATACCCTACACTCTATACCCTACACTCTATACCCTACACTCTATACCCTACACTCTACACTCTATACCCTACACTCTATACCCTACACTCTATACCCTACACTCTACACCCTATACCCTACACTCTACACTCTATACCCTACACTCTATACCCTACAATCTATACCATACACTCTATACCATACACTCTATACCCTACACTCTATACCTCACACTCTACACTCTATCCCCTGCACTCTATACCATACACACTACACTCTATACCCTACACTCTATACCCTACACTCTACACTCTATACCCTACACTCTATATCCTACACTCTACACTCTATACCCTACACTCTACACTCTATACCCTACACTCTATACCCTACAATCTATACCATACACTCTATACCATACACTCTATACCCTACACTCTATACCCTACACTCTATACCCTACACTCTATACCATGCACTCTATACCCTACACTCTATATCATACACTCTATAGCCTACACTCTATTCCCTACACTCTATACCATACACTCTATACCCTACACTCTATACCCTACTCCCTACACTCTATACCATACACTCTATACCCTACACTCTATACCCTACAATCTACACTCTATACCCTACAATCTATACACTACACTCTATACCCTACACTCTACACTCTATACCCTACACTCTACACTCTATACCCAACACTCTATACCCTACACTCTACACTCTATACCCTACACTCTATACCCTACACTCTATACTCTATACCCTACACTCTACACTCTATGCCCAACTCTCTAAACCCTACACTCTATACCCTACACTCTACACTCTATACCCTACACTCTATACCCTACACTCTACACTCTATACCCTACACTCTACACTCTATACCCTACTCTCTAAACCCTACACTCTATACCCTACACTCTACACTCTATACCCTACACTCTATACCCTACACTCTACACTCTATACCCTACACTCTATACCCTACAATCTACACCCTACACTTTATAGCTTACACTCTATACCCTACACTCTATACCATAAACTCTATACCATACACTCTATACCCTACACTCTATACCCTACACTCTATATCCTACACTCTACACCATACACTCTATACCCTACCCTCTATACCTTACACTCTATACCCTACACTCTACACAGTATACCCTACACTCTATACCCTACACTCTACACTCTATACCCTACACTCTATACCATACACTCTATACCCTACACTCTATACCCTACACTCTACACTCTATACCCTACACTCTATACCCTACACTCTACACTTTATACCCTACACTCTATACCCTACACTCTATACCCTACACTCTATACCCTACACTCTACACTCTATACCCTACACTCTATACCCTACACTCTATACCCTACACTCTATACCATACACTCTATACCCTACACTCTACACTTTATACCCTACACTCTATACCCTACACTCTATACCCTACACTCTATACCCTACAATCTACACCCTACACTGTATAGCTTACACTCTATACCCTACACTCTATACCCTAAACTCTATACCATACACTCTATACCCTACACTCTATATCCTACACTCTACACCATACACTCTATACCCTACCCTCTATACCTTACACTCTATACCTTACACTCTACACAGTATACCCTACACTCTATACCCTACACTCTACACTCTATACCCTACACTCTATACCATACACTCTATACCCTACACTCTATACCCTACACTCTACATTCTATACCCTACACTCTATACTCTACACTCTATACCCTACACTCTACACTTTATACCCTACACTCTATACCCTACACTCTATACCCTACACTCTATACCCTACACTCTACACTCTATACCCTACACTCTATACCCTACACTCTATACCCTACACTCTATACCCTACACTCTATACCCTACACGCTACACTTTATACCCTACACTCTATACCCTACACTCTATACCCTACACTCTATACCCTACACTCTACACTCTATACCCTACACTCTATACTCTACACTCTATACCCTACACTCTACACTTTATACCCTACACTCTATACCCTACACTCTATACCCTCCACTCTATACCCTACACTCTACACTCTACACCCTACACTCTACACTTTATACCCTACACTCTATACCCTACACTCTATACCCTTCACTCTATACCATACACGCTATACCCTGCACTCTATACCCTACACTCTATACCCTACACTCTATACCCTACACTCTACACCCTACACTCTATACCCTACACCCTATACCCTACACTCTATACCCTACACTCAACACCCTACACTCTATACCCTACACTCTATACCCTACACTCTATACCCTACACTCTATACCCTACACTCTATACCTTACACTCTATACCCTACACTCTTTACCCTACACTCTACACTCTATACCCTACACTCTATACCCTACACTCTATACTCTATACCCTACACTCTACACTCTATACCCAACTCTCTAAACCCTACACTCTATACCCTACACTCTACACTCTATACCCTACACTCTATACCCTACACTCTACACTCTATACCCTACACTCTATACCCTACACTCTATACCCCACACTCTATACCCTACACTCTACACTCTATACCCTACTCTCTAAACCCTACACTCTATACCCTACACTCTATACCCTACACTCTACACTCTATACCCTACACTCTATACCCTACACTCTACACTCTATACCCTACACTCTATACCCTACACTCTATACCCTACACTCTACACCATACACTCTATACCCTACCCTCTATACCTTACACTCTATACCCTACACTCTACACAGTATACCCTACACTCTATACCCTACACTCTACACTCTATACCCTACACTCTATACCATACAGTCTATACCCTACACTCTATACCCTACACTCTACACTCTATACCCTACACTCTATACCATACACTCAACACCCTACACTCTATACCCTACACTCTACACTCTATACACTACACTCTGTACCCTACACTCTATACCCTACACTCTATACCATACACTCTGTACCCTACACTCTATACGTCACACTCTACACTATATCCCCTGCACTCTATACCATACACTCTACACTCTATACCCTACACTCTATATCCTACACTCTACACTCTATACCCTACACTCTATACCCTACACTCTACACTCTATACCCTACACTCTATACCCTACACTCTATACCCTACAATCTATACCATACACTCTATACCATACACTCTATACCCTACACTCTATACCCTACACTCTACACTCTATACCCTACACTCTATACCCTACACTCTACACTCTATACCCTACACTCTACACTCTATACCCTACACTCTATACCCTACAATCTATACCATACACTCTATACCATACACTCTGTACCCTACACTCTATACCTCACACTCTACACTCTATCCCCTGCACTCTATACCATACACTCTACACTCTATACCCTACACTCTATACCCTACACTCTACACTCTATACCCTACACTCTATACCCTACACTCTATACCCTACAATCTATACCATACACTCTATACTATACACTCTATACCCTACACTCTATACCCTACACTCTATACCCTACACTCTATACCATGCAATCTATACCCTACACTCTATATCATACACTCTATAGCCTACACTCTATTCCCTACACTCTATACCATGCACTCTATACCCTACACTCTATACCCTACAATCTACACTCTATACCCTACAATCTATACACTACACTCTATACCCTACACTCTACACTCTATACCCTACACTCTATACCCTACACTCTACACTCTCTACCCTACACTCTATACCCTACACTCTATACTCTATACCCTACACTCTACACTCTATGCCCAACTCTCTAAACCCTACACTCTATACCCTACACTCTACACTCTATACCCAACTCTCTAAACCCTACACTCTATACCCTACACTCTACACTCTATACCCTACACTCTATACCCTACACTCTACACTCTATACCCTACACTCTACACTCTATACCCTATTCTCTAAACCCTACACTCTATACCCTACACTCTACACTCTATACCCTACACTCTATACCCTACACTCTACACTCTATACCCTACACTCTATACCCTACACTCTATACCCTACACTCTATACCCTACACTCTATACCCTACAATCTACACCCTACACTTTATAGCTTACACTCTATTCCCTACACTCTATACCATACACTCTATACCCTACACTCTATACCCTACACTCTATATCCTACACTCTACACCATACACTCTATACCCTACCCTCTATACCTTACACTCTATACCCTACACTCTACACAGTATACCCTACACTCTATACCCTACACTCTACACTCTATACCCTACACTCTATACCCTACACTCTATACCCTACACTCTACATTCTATACCCTACACTCTATACCCTACACTCTATACCCTACACTCTACACTTTATACCCTACACTCTATACCCTACTCTCTACACTCTATACCATACACTCTATACCCTACACTCTATACCCTACAATCTACACTCTATACCCTACAATCTATACACTACACTCTATACCCTACACTCTACACTCTATACCCTACACTCTACACTCTATACCCTACACTCTATACCCTACACTCTACACTCTATACCCTACACTCTATACCCTACACTCTATACTCTATACCCTACACTCTACACTCTATACCCAACACTCTAAACCCTACACTCTATACCCTACACTCTACACTCTATACCCTACACTCTATACCCTACACTCTACACTCTATACCCTACACTCTACACTCTATACCCTACTCTCTAAACCCTACACTCTATACCCTACACTCTATACTCTACACTCTATACCCTACACTCTATACCCTACACTCTATACCCTATACTCTATACCCTACACTCTACACTCTATACCCTACACTCTATACCCTACACTCTATACCCTACACTCTATACCCTCCACTCTATACCCTACACTCTACACTCTACACCCTACACTCTACACTTTATACCCTACACTCTATACCCTACACTCTATACCCTTCACTCTATACCCTACACGCTATACCCTACACTCTATACCCTACACTCTATACCCTACACTCTATACCCTACACTCTACACCCTACACTCTATACCCTACACCCTATACCCTACACTCTATACCCTACACTCAACACCCTACACTCTATACCCTACACTCTATACCCTACAATCTATACCATACACTCTATACCATACACTCTATACCCTACCCTCTATACCCTACACTCTACACTCTATACCCTACACTCTATACCCTACACTCTAAACCCTACACTCTACACTCTATACCCTACACTCTACAGTCTATACCCTACACTCTATACCCTACAATCTATACCATACACTCTATACCCTACACTCTATACCTCACACTCTACACTCTATCCCCTGCACTCTATACCATACACTCTACACTCTATACCCTACACTCTATACCCTACACTCTACACTCTATACCCTACACTCTACACTCTATACCCTACACTCTATACCCTACAATCTATACCATACACTCTATACCATACACTCTATACCCTACACTCTGCACTCTATACCCTACACTCTATACCCTACAATCTATACCATACACTCCATACCATACACTCTATACCCTACACTCTATACCTCACACTCTACACTCTATCCCCTGCACTCTATACCACACACTCTACACTCTATACCCTACACTCTATACCCTACACTTTACACTATATACCCTACACTCTATACCCTACACTCTACACTCTATACCCTACACTCTACACTCTATACCCTACACTCTATACCCTACAATCTATACCATACACTCTATACCATACACTCTACACGCTACACTCTATACCCTACACTCTATACCCTACACTCTATACCCTACACTCTACACTCTATACTCTACACTCTATACCCTACACTCTATACCCTACAATCTATACCATACACGCTATACCATACACTCTATAACCTACACTCTATACCCTACACTCTACACCCTACTCTCTACACTTTATACCCTACACTCTACACTCTATACCCTACACTCTATACCCTACACTCTATACTCTATACCCTACACTCTACACTCTATACCCAACTCTCTAAACACTACACTCTATACCCTACCCTCTACACTCTATACCCTACACTCTATACCCTACACTCTACACTCTATACCCTACACTCTACACTCTATACCCTACTCTCTAAACCCTACACTCTATACCCTACACTCTACACTCTATACCCTACACTCTATACCCTACACTCTACACTCTATCCCCTGCACTCTATACCATACACTCTATACTCTACACTCTATACCCTACACTCTACACTCTATACCCTACACTCTATACCCTACACTCTACACTCTATACCCTACACTCTACACTCAATACCTTACACTCTATACCCTACAATCTATACCATACACTCTATACCATACACTCTATACCCTACACTCTACACTCTATACCCTACACTCTACACTCTATACCCTACACTCTATACCCTACAATCTATACCATACACTCTATACCATACACTCTGTACCCTACACTCTATACCTCACACTCTACACTCTATACCCTACACTCTATATCCTACACTCTACACTCTATACCCTACACTATATACCCTACACTCTACACTCTATACCCTACACTCTACACTCTATACCCTACACTCTATACCATACACTCTACACCCTACACTCTATACCCTACACTCTACACTCTATACACTACACTCTGTACCCTACACTCTATACCCTACACTCTATACCATACACTCTGTACCCTACACTCTATACCTCACACTCTACACTATATCCCCTGCACTCTATACCATACACTCTACACTCTATACCCTACACTCTATATCCTACACTCTACACTCTATACCCTACACTCTATACCCTACACTCTACACTCTATACCCTACACTCTACACTCTATACCCTACACTCTATACCCTACAATCTATACCATACACTCTATACCATACACTCTATACCCTACACTCTATACCCTACACTCTACACTCTATACCCTACACTCTATACCCTACACTCTATACCCTACACTCTACAATCTATACCCTACACTCTACACTCTATACCCTACACTCTATACCCTACAATCTATACCATACCCTCTATACCATACACTCTATACCCTACACTCTATATCTCACACTCTACACTCTATCCCCTGCACTCTATACCATACACTCTACACTCTATACCCTACACTCTATACCCTACACTCTACACTCTATACCCTACACTCTATACCCTACACTCTACACTCTATACCCTACACTCTACACTCTATACCCTACACTCTATACCCTACAATCTATACCATACACTCTATACCATACACTCTATACCCTACACTCTATACCCTACACTCTATAACCTACACTCTATACCATGCACTCTATACCCTACACTCTATATCATACACTCTATAGCCTACACTGTATTCCCTACACTCTATACCATACACTCTATACCCTACACTCTATACCCTACTCTCTACACTCTATACCATACACTCTATACCCTACACTCTATACCCTACAATCTACACTCTATACCCTACAATCTATACACTACACTCTATACCCTACACTCTACACTCTATACCCTACACTCTACACTCTATACCCTACACTCTATACCCTACACTCTACACTCTATACCCTACACTCTATACCCTACACTCTATACTCTATACCCTACACTCTACACTCTATACCCAACTCTCTAAACCCTACACTCTATACCCTACACTCTACACTCTATACCCTACACTCTATACCCTACACTCTACACTCTATACCCTACACTCTACACTCTATACCCTACTCTCTAAACCCTACACTCTATACCCTACACTCTACACTCTATACCCTACACTCTATACCCTACACTCTACACTCTATACCCTACACTCTATACCCTACACTCTATACCCTACACTCTATACCCTACACTCTATACCCTACAATCTACACCCTACACTTTATAGCTTACACTCTATACCCTACACTCTATACCCTAAACTCTATACCATACACTCTATACCCTACACTCTATACCCTACACTCTATATCCTACACTCTACACCATACACTCTATACCCTACCCTCTATACCTTACACTCTATACCCTACACTCTACACAGTATACCCTACACTCTATACCCTACACTCTACACTCTATACCCTACACTCTATACCATACACTCTATACCCTACACTCTATACCCTACACTCTACATTCTATACCCTACACTCTATACCCTACACTCTATACCCTACACTCTACACTTTATACCCTACACTCTATACCCTACTCTCTACACTCTATACCATACACTCTATACCCTACACTCTATACCCTACAATCTACACTCTATACCCTACCATCTATACACTATACTCTATACCCTACACTCTACACTCTATACCCTACACTCTACACTCTATACCCTACACTCTATACCCTACACTCTACACTCTATACCCTACACTCTATACCCTACACTCTATACTCTATACCCTACACTCTACACTCTATACCCAACTCTCTAAACCCTACACTCTATACCCTACACTCTACACTCTATACCCTACACTCTATACCCTACACTCTACACTCTATACCCTACACTCTACACTCTATACCCTACTCTCTAAACCCTACACTCTATACCCTACACTCTACACTCTATACCCTACACTCTATACCCTACACTCTACACACTATATCCTACACTCTATACCCTACACTCTATACCCTACACTCTATACCCTACAATCTACACCCTACACTTTATAGCTTACACTCTATACCCTACACTCTATACCCTAAACTCTACACCATACACTCTATACCCTACACTCTATACCCTACACTCTATATCCTACACTCTACACCATACACTCTATACCCTACCCTCTATACCTTACACTCTATACCTTACACTCTACACAGTATACCCTACACTCTATACCCTACACTCTACACTCTATACCCTACACTCTATACCATACACTCTATACCCTACACTCTATACCCTACACTCTACATTCTATACCCTACACTCTATACTCTACACTCTATACCCTACACTCTACACTTTATACCCTACACTCTATACCCTACACTCTATACCCTACACTCTATACCCTACACTCTATACCCTACACTCTACACTCTATACCCTACACTCTATACCCTACACTCTATACCCTACACTCTATACCCTACACTCTATACCCTACACGCTACACTTTATACCCTACACTCTATACCCTACACTCTATACCCTACACTCTATACCCTACACTCTACACTCTATACCCTACACTCTATACTCTACACTCTATACCCTACACTCTACACTTTATACCCTACACTCTATACCCTACACTCTATACCCTCCACTCTATACCCTACACTCTACACTCTACACCCTACACTCTACACTTTATACCCTACACTCTATACCCTACACTCTATACCCTTCACTCTATACCATACACGCTATACCCTGCACTCTATACCCTACACTCTATACCCTACACTCTATACCCTACACTCTACACCCTACACTCTATACCCTACACCCTATACCCTACACTCTATACCCTACACTCAACACCCTACACTCTATACCCTACACTCTATACCCTACACTCTATACCCTACACTCTATACCCTACACTCTATACCTTACACTCTATACCCTACACTCTTTACCCTACACTCTACACTCTATACCCTACACTCTATACCCTACACTCTATACTCTATACCCTACACTCTACACTCTATACCCAACTCTCTAAACCCTACACTCTATACCCTACACTCTACACTCTATACCCTACACTCTATACCCTACACTCTACACTCTATACCCTACACTCTATACCCTACACTCTATACCCCACACTCTATACCCTACACTCTACACTCTATACCCTACTCTCTAAACCCTACACTCTATACCCTACACTCTATACCCTACACTCTACACTCTATACCCTACACTCTATACCCTACACTCTACACTCTATACCCTACACTCTATACCCTACACTCTATACCCTACACTCTACACCATACACTCTATACCCTACCCTCTATACCTTACACTCTATACCCTACACTCTACACAGTATACCCTACACTCTATACCCTACACTCTACACTCTATACCCTACACTCTATACCATACACTCTATACCCTACACTCTATACCCTACACTCTACACTCTATACCCTACACTCTATACCATACACTCAACACCCTACACTCTATACCCTACACTCTACACTCTATACACTACACTCTGTACCCTACACTCTATACCCTACACTCTATACCATACACTCTGTACCCTACACTCTATACCTCACACTCTACACTATATCCCCTGCACTCTATACCATACACTCTACACTCTATACCCTACACTCTATATCCTACACTCTACACTCTATACCCTACACTCTATACCCTACACTCTACACTCTATACCCTACACTCTATACCCTACACTCTATACCCTACAATCTATACCATACACTCTATACCATACACTCTATACCCTACACTCTATACCCTACACTCTACACTCTATACCCTACACTCTATACCCTACACTCTATACCCTACACTCTACACTCTATACCCTACACTCTACACTCTATACCCTACACTCTATACCCTACAATCTATACCATACACTCTATACCATACACTCTGTACCCTACACTCTATACCTCACACTCTACACTCTATCCCCTGCACTCTATACCATACACTCTACACTCTATACCCTACACTCTATACCCTACACTCTACACTCTATACCCTACACTCTATACCCTACACTCTACACTCTATACCCTACACTCTACACTCAATACCCTACACTCTATACCCTACAATCTATACCATACACTCTATACCATACACTCTATACCCTACACTCTACACTCTATACCCTACACTCTACACTCTATACCCTACACTCTATACCCTACAATCTATACCATACACTCTATACCATACACTCTGTACCCTACACTCTATACCTCACACTCTACACTCTATCCCCTGCACTCTATACCACACACTCTACACTCTATACCCTACACTCTATATCCTACACTCTACACTCTATACCCTACACTCTATACCCTACACTCTACACTCTATACCCTACACTCTACACTCTATACCCTACACTCTATACCATACACTCTACACCCTACACTCTATACCCTACACTCTACACTCTATACACTACACTCTGTACCCTACACTCTATACCCTACACTCTATACCATACACTCTGTACCCTACACTCTATACCTCACACTCTACACTATATCCCCTGCACTCTATACCATACACTCTACACTCTATACCCTACACTCTATATCCTACACTCTACACTCTATACCCTACACTCTATACCCTACACTCTACACTCTATACCCTACACTCTACACTCTATACCCTACACTCTATACCCTACAATCTATACCATACACTCTATACCATACACTCTATACCCTACACTCTATACCCTACACTCTACACTCTATACCCTACACTCTATACCCTACACTCTATACCCTACACTCTACAATCTATACCCTACACTCTACACTCTATACCCTACACTCTATACCCTACAATCTATACCATACACTCTATACCATACACTCTATACCCTACACTCTATATCTCACACTCTACACTCTATCCCCTGCACTCTATACCATACACTCTACACTCTATACCCTACACTCTATACCCTACACTCTACACTCTATACCCTACACTCTATACCCTACACTCTACACTCTATACCCTACACTCTACACTCTATACCCTACACTCTATACCCTACAATCTATACCATACACTCTATACCATACACTCTATATCCTACACTCTATACCCTACACTCTATAACCTACACTCTATACCATGCACTCTATACCCTACACTCTATATCATACACTCTATAGCCTACACTGTATTCCCTACACTCTATACCATACACTCTATACCCTACACTCTATACCCTACTCTCTACACTCTATACCATACACTCTATACCCTACACTCTATACCCTACAATCTACACTCTATACCCTACAATCTATACACTACACTCTATACCCTACACTCTACACTCTATACCCTACACTCTACACTCTATACCCTACACTCTATACCCTACACTCTACACTCTATACCCTACACTCTATACCCTACACTCTATACTCTATACCCTACACTCTACACTCTATACCCAACTCTCTAAACCCTACACTCTATACCCTACACTCTACACTCTATACCCTACACTCTATACCCTACACTCTACACTCTATACCCTACACTCTACACTCTATACCCTACTCTCTAAACCCTACACTCTATACCCTACACTCTACACTCTATACCCTACACTCTATACCCTACACTCTACACTCTATACCCTACACTCTATACCCTACACTCTATACCCTACACTCTATACCCTACACTCTATACCCTACAATCTACACCCTACACTTTATAGCTTACACTCTATACCCTACACTCTATACCCTAAACTCTATACCATACACTCTATACCCTACACTCTATACCCTACACTCTATATCCTACACTCTACACCATACACTCTATACCCTACCCTCTATACCTTACACTCTATACCCTACACAGTATACCCTACACTCTATACCCTACACTCTACACTCTATACCCTACACTCTATACCATACACTCTATACCCTACACTCTATACCCTACACTCTACATTCTATACCCTACACTCTATACCCTACACTCTATACCCTACACTCTACACTTTATACCCTACACTCTATACCCTACTCTCTACACTCTATACCATACACTCTATACCCTACACTCTATACCCTACAATCTACACTCTATACCCTACAATCTATACACTATACTCTATACCCTACACTCTACACTCTATACCCTACACTCTACACTCTATACCCTACACTCTATACCCTACACTCTACAATCTATACCCTACACTCTATACCCTACACTCTATACTCTATACCCTACACTCTACACTCTATACCCAACTCTCTAAACCCTACACTCTATACCCTACACTCTACACTCTATACCCTACACTCTATACCCTACACTCTACACTCTATACCCTACACTCTACACTCTATACCCTACTCTCTAAACCCTACACTCTATACCCTACACTCTACACTCTATACCCTACACTCTATACCCTACACTCTACACTCTATACCCTACACTCTATACCCTACACTCTATACCCTACACTCTATACCCTACACTCTATACCCTACAATCTACACCCTACACTTTATAGCTTACACTCTATACCCTACACTCTATACCCTAAACTCTATACCATACACTCTATACCCTACACTCTATACCCTACACTCTATATCCTACACTCTACACCATACACTTTATACCCTACCCTCTATACCTTACACTCTATACCTTACACTCTACACAGTATACCCTACACTCTATACCCTACACTCTACACTCTATACCCTACACTCTATACCATACACTCTATACCCTACACTCTATACCCTACACTCTACATTCTATACCCTACACTCTATACTCTACACTCTATACCCTACACTCTACACTTTATACCCTACACTCTATACCCTACACTCTATACCCTACACTCTATACCCTACACTCTATACCCTACACTCTACACTCTATACCCTACACTCTATACCCTACACTCTATACCCTACACTTTATACCCTACACTCTATACCCTACACGCTACACTTTATACCCTACACTCTATACCCTACACTCTATACCCTACACTCTATACCCTACACTCTACACTCTATACCCTACACTCTATACTCTACACTCTATACCCTACACTCTACACTTTATACCCTACACTCTATACCCTACACTCTATACCCTCCACTCTATACCCTACACTCTACACTCTACACCCTACACTCTACACTTTATACCCTACACTCTATACCCTACACTCTATACCCTTCACTCTATACCATACACGCTATACCCTGCACTCTATACCCTACACTCTATACCCTACACTCTATACCCTACACTCTACACCCTACACTCTATACCCTACACCCTATACCCTACACTCTATACCCTACACTCAACACCCTACACTCTATACCCTACACTCTATACCCTACACTCTATACCCTACACTCTATACCCTACACTCTATACCTTACACTCTATACCCTACACTCTTTACCCTACACTCTACACTCTATACCCTACACTCTATACCCTACACTCTATACTCTATACCCTACACTCTACACTCTATACCCAACTCTCTAAACCCTACACTCTATACCCTACACTCTACACTCTATACCCTACACTCTATACCCTACACTCTACACTCTATACCCTACACTCTATACCCTACACTCTATACCCCACACTCTATACCCTACACTCTATACCCTACTCTCTAAACCCTACACTCTATACCCTACACTCTATACCCTACACTCTACACTCTATACCCTACACTCTATACCCTACACTCTACACTCTATACCCTACACTCTATACCCTACACTCTATACCCTACACTCTACACCATACACTCTATACCCTACCCTCTATACCTTACACTCTATACCCTACACTCTACACAGTATACCCTACACTCTATACCCTACACTCTACACTCTATACCCTACACTCTATACCATACACTCTATACCCTACACTCTATACCCTACACTCTACACTCTATACCCTACACTCTATACCATACACTCAACACCCTACACTCTATACCCTACACTCTACACTCTATACACTACACTCTGTACCCTACACTCTATACCCTACACTCTATACCATACACTCTGTACCCTACACTCTATACCTCACACTCTACACTATATCCCCTGCACTCTATACCATACACTCTACACTCTATACCCTACACTCTATATCCTACACTCTACACTCTATACCCTACACTCTATACCCTACACTCTACACTCTATACCCTACACTCTATACCCTACACTCTATACCCTACAATCTATACCATACACTCTATACCATACACTCTATACCCTACACTCTATACCCTACACTCTACACTCTATACCCTACACTCTATACCCTACACTCTATACCCTACACTCTACACTCTATACCCTACACTCTACACTCTATACCCTACACTCTATACCCTACAATCTATACCATACACTCTATACCATACACTCTGTACCCTACACTCTATACCTCACACTCTACACTCTATCCCCTGCACTCTATACCATACACTCTACACTCTATACCCTACACTCTATACCCTACACTCTACACTCTATACCCTACACTCTATACCCTACACTCTATACCCTACAATCTATACCATACACTCTATACTATACACTCTATACCCTACACTCTATACCCTACACTCTATACCCTACACTCTATACCATGCAATCTATACCCTACACTCTATATCATACACTCTATAGCCTACACTCTATTCCCTACACTCTATACCATGCACTCTATACCCTACACTCTATACCCTACAATCTACACTCTATACCCTACAATCTATACACTACACTCTATACCCTACACTCTACACTCTATACCCTACACTCTACACTCTATACCCTACACTCTATACCCTACACTCTACACTCTATACCCTACACTCTATACCCTACACTCTATACTCTATACCCTACACTCTACACTCTATGCCCAACTCTCTAAACCCTACACTCTATACCCTACACTCTACACTCTATACCCTACACTCTATACCCTACACTCTATACCCTACACTCTACACTCTATACCCTACTCTCTAAACCCTACACTCTATACCCTACACTCTACACTCTATACCCTACACTCTATACCCTACACTCTACACTCTATACCCTACACTCTATACCCTACAATCTACACCCTACACTTTATAGCTTACACTCTATACCCTACACTCTATACCCTAAACTCTATACCATACACTCTATACCCTACACTCTATACCCTACACTCTATACCCTAAACTCTATACCAAACACTCTATACCATACACTCTATACCCTACACTCTATACCCTACACTCTACACTCTATACCCTACACTCTATATCCTACACTCTATACCCTACACTCTACACCCTATACCCTACACTCTACACTCTATACCCTACACTCTATACCCTACAATCTATACCATACACTCTATACCATACACTCTATACCCTACACTCTATACCTCACACTCTACACTCTATCCCCTGCACTCTATACCATACACTCTACACTCTATACCCTACACTCTATACCCTACACTCTACACTCTATACCCTACACTCTATATCCTACACTCTACACTCTATACCCTACACTCTACACTCTATACCCTACACTCTATACCCTACAATCTATACCATACACTCTATACCATACACTCTATACCCTACACTCTATACCCTACACTCTATACCCTACACTCTATACCATGCACTCTATACCCTACACTCTATATCATACACTCTATAGCCTACACTCTATTCCCTACACTCTATACCATACACTCTATACCCTACACTCTATACCCTACTCTCTACACTCTATACCATACACTCTATACCCTACACTCTATACCCTACAATCTACACTCTATACCCTACAATCTATACACTACACTCTATACCCTACACTCTACACTCTATACCCTACACTCTACACTCTATACCCAACACTCTATACCCTACACTCTACACTCTATACCCTACACTCTATACCCTACACTCTATACTCTATACCCTACACTCTACACTCTATGCCCAACTCTCTAAACCCTACACTCTATACCCTACACTCTACACTCTATACCCTACACTCTATACCCTACACTCTACACTCTATACCCTAAACTCTACACTCTATACCCTACTCTCTAAACCCTACACTCTATACCCTACACTCTACACTCTATACCCTACACTCTATACCCTACACTCTACACTCTATACCCTACACTCTATACCCTACAATCTACACCCTACACTTTATAGCTTACACTCTATACCCTACACTCTATACCATAAACTCTATACCATACACTCTATACCCTACACTCTATACCCTACACTCTATATCCTACACTCTACACCATACACTCTATACCCTACCCTCTATACCTTACACTCTATACCCTACACTCTACACAGTATACCCTACACTCTATACCCTACACTCTACACTCTATACCCTACACTCTATACCATACACTCTATACCCTACACTCTATACCCTACACTCTACACTCTATACCCTACACTCTATACCCTACACTCTACACTTTATACCCTACACTCTATACCCTACACTCTATACCCTACACTCTATACCCTACACTCTACACTCTATACCCTACACTCTATACCCTACACTCTATACCCTACACTCTATACCATACACTCTATACCCTACACTCTACACTTTATACCCTACACTCTATACCCTACACTCTATACCCTACACTCTATACCCTACACTCTATACCCTACAATCTACACCCTACACTTTATAGCTTACACTCTATACCCTACACTCTATACCCTAAACTCTATACCATACACTCTATACCCTACACTCTATACCCTACACTCTATATCCTACACTCTACACCATACACTCTATACCCTACCCTCTATACCTTACACTCTATACCTTACACTCTACACAGTATACCCTACACTCTATACCCTACACTCTACACTCTATACCCTACACTCTATACCATACACTCTATACCCTACACTCTATACCCTAAACTCTATACCATACACTCTATACCCTACACTCTATACCATACACTCTATACCCTAAACTCTATACCAAACACTCTATACCATACACTCTATACCCTACACTCTATACCCTACACTCTACACTCTATACCCTACACTCTATATCCTACACTCTATACCCTACACTCTACACCCTATACCCTACACTCTACACTCTATACCCTACACTCTATACCCTACAATCTATACCATACACTCTATACCATACACTCTATACCCTACACTCTATACCTCACACTCTACACTCTATCCCCTGCACTCTATACCATACACTCTACACTCTATACCCTACACTCTATACCCTACACTCTACACTCTATACCCTACACTCTATATCCTACACTCTACACTCTATACCCTACACTCTACACTCTATACCCTACACTCTATACCCTACAATCTATACCATACACTCTATACCATACACTCTATACCCTACACTCTATACCCTACACTCTATACCCTACACTCTATACCATGCACTCTATACCCTACACTCTATATCATACACTCTATAGCCTACACTCTATTCCCTACACTCTATACCATACACTCTATACCCTACACTCTATACCCTACTCTCTACACTCTATACCATACACTCTATACCCTACACTCTATACCCTACAATCTACACTCTATACCCTACAATCTATACACTACACTCTATACCCTACACTCTACACTCTATACCCTACACTCTACACTCTATACCCAACACTCTATACCCTACACTCTACACTCTATACCCTACACTCTATACCCTACACTCTATACTCTATACCCTACACTCTACACTCTATGCCCAACTCTCTAAACCCTACACTCTATACCCTACACTCTACACTCTATACCCTACACTCTATACCCTACACTCTACACTCTATACCCTAAACTCTACACTCTATACCCTACTCTCTAAACCCTACACTCTATACCCTACACTCTACACTCTATACCCTACACTCTATACCCTACACTCTACACTCTATACCCTACACTCTATACCCTACAATCTACACCCTACACTTTATAGCTTACACTCTATACCCTACACTCTATACCATAAACTCTATACCATACACTCTATACCCTACACTCTATACCCTACACTCTATATCCTACACTCTACACCATACACTCTATACCCTACCCTCTATACCTTACACTCTATACCCTACACTCTACACAGTATACCCTACACTCTATACCCTACACTCTACACTCTATACCCTACACTCTATACCATACACTCTATACCCTACACTCTATACCCTACACTCTACACTCTATACCCTACACTCTATACCCTACACTCTACACTTTATACCCTACACTCTATACCCTACACTCTATACCCTACACTCTATACCCTACACTCTACACTCTATACCCTACACTCTATACCCTACACTCTATACCCTACACTCTATACCATACACTCTATACCCTACACTCTACACTTTATACCCTACACTCTATACCCTACACTCTATACCCTACACTCTATACCCTACACTCTATACCCTACAATCTACACCCTACACTTTATAGCTTACACTCTATACCCTACACTCTATACCCTAAACTCTATACCATACACTCTATACCCTACACTCTATACCCTACACTCTATATCCTACACTCTACACCATACACTCTATACCCTACCCTCTATACCTTACACTCTATACCTTACACTCTACACAGTATACCCTACACTCTATACCCTACACTCTACACTCTATACCCTACACTCTATACCATACACTCTATACCCTACACTCTATACCCTACACTCTACATTCTATACCCTACACTCTATACTCTACACTCTATACCCTACACTCTACACTTTATACCCTACACTCTATACCCTACACTCTATACCCTACACTCTATACCCTACACTCTACACTCTATACCCTACACTCTATACCCTACACTCTATACCCTACACTCTATACCCTACACTCTATACCCTACACGCTACACTTTATACCCTACACTCTATACCCTACACTCTATACCCTACACTCTATACCCTACACTCTACACTCTATACCCTACACTCTATACTCTACACTCTATACCCTACACTCTACACTTTATACCCTACACTCTATACCCTACACTCTATACCCTCCACTCTATACCCTACACTCTACACTCTACACCCTACACTCTACACTTTATACCCTACACTCTATACCCTACACTCTATACCCTTCACTCTATACCATACACGCTATACCCTGCACTCTATACCCTACACTCTATACCCAACTCTCTAAACCCTACACTCTATACCCTACACTCTACACTCTATACCCTACACTCTATACCCTACACTCTACACTCTATACCCTACACTCTATACCCTACACTCTATACCCCACACTCTATACCCTACACTCTACACTCTATACCCTACTCTCTAAACCCTACACTCTATACCCTACACTCTATACCCTACACTCTACACTCTATACCCTACACTCTATACCCTACACTCTACACTCTATACCCTACACTCTATACCCTACACTCTATACCCTACACTCTACACCATACACTCTATACCCTACCCTCTATACCTTACACTCTATACCCTACACTCTACACAGTATACCCTACACTCTATACCCTACACTCTACACTCTATACCCTACACTCTATACCATACACTCAACACCCTACACTCTATACCCTACACTCTACACTCTATACACTACACTCTGTACCCTACACTCTATACCCTACACTCTATACCATACACTCTGTACCCTACACTCTATACCTCACACTCTACACTATATCCCCTGCACTCTATACCATACACTCTACACTCTATACCCTACACTCTATATCCTACACTCTACACTCTATACCCTACACTCTATACCCTACACTCTACACTCTATACCCTACACTCTATACCCTACACTCTATACCCTACAATCTATACCATACACTCTATACCATACACTCTATACCCTACACTCTATACCCTACACTCTACACTCTATACCCTACACTCTATACCCTACACTCTATACCCTACACTCTACACTCTATACCCTACACTCTACACTCTATACCCTACACTCTATACCCTACAATCTATACCATACACTCTATACCATACACTCTGTACCCTACACTCTATACCTCACACTCTACACTCTATCCCCTGCACTCTATACCATACACTCTACACTCTATACCCTACACTCTATACCCTACACTCTACACTCTATACCCTACACTCTATACCCTACACTCTATACCCTACAATCTATACCATACACTCTATACTATACACTCCATACCCTACACTCTATACCCTACACTCTATACCCTACACTCTATACCATGCAATCTATACCCTACACTCTATATCATACACTCTATAGCCTACACTCTATTCCCTACACTCTATACCATGCACTCTATACCCTACACTCTATACCCTACAATCTACACTCTATACCCTACAATCTATACACTACACTCTATACCCTACACTCTACACTCTATACCCTACACTCTACACTCTATACCCTACACTCTATACCCTACACTCTACACTCTATACCCTACACTCTATACCCTACACTCTATACTCTATACCCTACACTCTACACTCTATGCCCAACTCTCTAAACCCTACACTCTATACCCTACACTCTACACTCTATACCCTACACTCTATACCCTACACTCTATACCCTACACTCTACACTCTATACCCTACTCTCTAAACCCTACACTCTATACCCTACACTCTACACTCTATACCCTACACTCTATACCCTACACTCTACACTCTATACCCTACACTCTATACCCTACAATCTACACCCTACACTTTATAGCTTACACTCTATACCCTACACTCTATACCCTAAACTCTATACCATACACTCTATACCCTACACTCTATACCCTACACTCTATACCCTAAACTCTATACCAAACACTCTATACCATACACTCTATACCCTACACTCTATACCCTACACTCTACACTCTATACCCTACACTCTATACCCTACACTCTATACCCTACACTCTACACCCTATACCCTACACTCTACACTCTATACCCTACACTCTATACCCTACAATCTATACCATACACTCTATACCATACACTCTATACCCTACACTCTATACCTCACACTCTACACTCTATCCCCTGCACTCTATACCATACACTCTACACTCTATACCCTACACTCTATACCCTACACTCTACACTCTATACCCTACACTCTATATCCTACACTCTACACTCTATACCCTACACTCTACACTCTATACCCTACACTCTATACCCTACAATCTATACCATACACTCTATACCATACACTCTATACCCTACACTCTATACCCTACACTCTATACCATGCACTCTATACCCTACACTCTATATCATACACTCTATAGCCTACACTCTATTCCCTACACTCTATACCATACACTCTATACCCTACACTCTATACCCTACTCTCTACACTCTATACCATACACTCTATACCCTACACTCTATACCCTACAATCTACACTCTATACCCTACAATCTATACACTACACACTATACCCTACACTCTACACTCTATACCCTACACTCTACACTCTATACCCAACACTCTATACCCTACACTCTACACTCTATACCCTACACTCTATACCCTACACTCTATACTCTATACCCTACACTCTACACTCTATGCCCAACTCTCTAAACCCTACACTCTATACCCTACACTCTACACTCTATACCCTACACTCTATACCCTACACTCTACACTCTATACCCTACACTCTACACTCTATACCCTACTCTCTAAACCCTACACTCTATACCCTACACTCTACACTCTATACCCTACACTCTATACCCTACACTCTACACTCTATACCCTACACTCTATACCCTACAATCTACACCCTACACTTTATAGCTTACACTCTATACCCTACACTCTATACCATAAACTCTATACCATACACTCTATACCCTACACTCTATACCCTACACTCTATATCCTACACTCTACACCATACACTCTATACCCTACCCTCTATACCTTACACTCTATACCCTACACTCTACACAGTATACCCTACACTCTATACCCTACACTCTACACTCTATACCCTACACTCTATACCATACACTCTATACCCTACACTCTATACCCTACACTCTACACTCTATACCCTACACTCTATACCCTACACTCTACACTTTATACCCTACACTCTATACCCTACACTCTATACCCTACACTCTATACCCTACACTCTACACTCTATACCCTACACTCTATACCCTACACTCTATACCCTACACTCTATACCATACACTCTATACCCTACACTCTACACTTTATACCCTACACTCTATACCCTACACTCTATACCCTACACTCTATACCCTACACTCTATACCCTACAATCTACACCCTACACTTTATAGCTTACACTCTATACCCTACACTCTATACCCTAAACTCTATACCATACACTCTATACCCTACACTCTATACCCTACACTCTATATCCTACACTCTACACCATACACTCTATACCCTACCCTCTATATCTTACACTCTATACCTTACACTCTACACAGTATACCCTACACTCTATACCCTACACTCTACACTCTATACCCTACACTCTATACCATACACTCTATACCCTACACTCTATACCCTACACTCTACATTCTATACCCTACACTCTATACTCTACACTCTATACCCTACACTCTACACTTTATACCCTACACTCTATACCCTACACTCTATACCCTACACTCTATACCCTACACTCTATACCCTACACTCTACACTCTATACCCTACACTCTATACCCTACACTCTATACCCTACACTCTATACCCTACACTCTATACCCTACACGCTACACTTTATACCCTACACTCTATACCCTACACTCTATACCCTACACTCTATACCCTACACTCTACACTCTATACCCTACACTCTATACTCTACACTCTATACCCTACACTCTACACTTTATACCCTACACTCTATACCCTACACTCTATACCCTCCACTCTATACCCTACACTCTACACTCTACACCCTACTCTCTACACTTTATACCCTTCACTCTATACCATACACGCTATACCCTGCACTCTATACCCTACACTCTATACCCTACACTCTATACCCTACACTCTACACGCTACACTCTATACCCTACACCCTATACCCTACACTCTATACCCTACACTCAACACCCTACACTCTATACCCTACACTCTATACCCTACACTCTATACCCTACACTCTATACCCTACACTCTATACCTTACACTCTATACCCTACACTCTTTACCCTACACTCTACACTCTATACCCTACACTCTATACCCTACACTCTATACTCTATACCCTACACTCTACACTCTATACCCAACTCTCTAAACCCTACACTCTATACCCTACACTCTACACTCTATACCCTACACTCTATACCCTACACTCTACACTCTATACCCTACACTCTATACCCTACACTCTATACCCCACACTCTATACCCTACACTCTACACTCTATACCCTACTCTCTAAACCCTACACTCTATACCCTACACTCTATACCCTACACTCTACACTCTATACCCTACACTCTATACCCTACACTCTACACTCTATACCCTACACTCTATACCCTACACTCTATACCCTACACTCTACACCATACACTCTATACCCTACCCTCTATACCTTACACTCTATACCCTACACTCTACACAGTATACCCTACACTCTATACCCTACACTCTACACTCTATACCCTACACTCTATACCATACACTCTATACCCTACACTCTATACCCTACACTCTACACTCTATACCCTACACTCTATACCATACACTCAACACCCTACACTCTATACCCTACACTCTACACTCTATACACTACACTCTGTACCCTACACTCTATACCCTACACTCTATACCATACACTCTGTACCCTACACTCTATACCTCACACTCTACACTATATCCCCTGCACTCTATACCATACACTCTACACTCTATACCCTACACTCTATATCCTACACTCTACACTCTATACCCTACACTCTATACCCTACACTCTACACTCTATACCCTACACTCTATACCCTACACTCTATACCCTACAATCTATACCATACACTCTATACCATACACTCTATACCCTACACTCTATACCCTACACTCTACACTCTATACCCTACACTCTATACCCTACACTCTATACCCTACACTCTACACTCTATACCCTACACTCTACACTCTATACCCTACACTCTATACCCTACAATCTATACCATACACTCTATACCATACACTCTGTACCCTACACTCTATACCTCACACTCTACACTCTATCCCCTGCACTCTATACCATACACTCTACACTCTATACCCTACACTCTATACCCTACACTCTACACTCTATACCCTACACTCTATACCCTACACTCTATACCCTACAATCTATACCATACACTCTATACTATACACTCTATACCCTACACTCTATACCCTACACTCTATACTCTACACTCTATACCATGCAATCTATACCCTACACTCTATATCATACACTCTATAGCCTACACTCTATTCCCTACACTCTATACCATGCACTCTATACCCTACACTCTATACCCTACAATCTACACTCTATACCCTACAATCTATACACTACACTCTATACCCTACACTCTACACTCTATACCCTACACTCTATACCCTACACTCTACACTCTATACCCTACACTCTATACCCTACACTCTATACTCTATACCCTACACTCTACACTCTATGCCCAACTCTCTAAACCCTACACTCTATACCCTTCACTCTACACTCTATACTCTACACTCTATACCCTACACTCTATACCCTACACTCTACACTCTATACCCTACTCTCTAAACCCTACACTCTATACCCTACACTCTACACTCTATACCCTACACTCTATACCCTACACTCTACACTCTATACCCTACACTCTATACCCTACAATCTACACCCTACACTTTATAGCTTACACTCTATACCCTACACTCTATACCCTAAACTCTATACCATACACTCTATACCCTACACTCTATACCCTACACTCTATACCCTAAACTCTATACCATACACTCTATACCATACACTCTATACCCTACACTCTATACCCTACACTCTACACTCTATACCCTACACTCTATACCCTACACTCTATACCCTACACTCTACACCCTATACCCTACACTCTACACTCTATACCCTACACTCTATACCCTACAATCTATACCATGCACTCTATACCATACACTCTATACCCTACACTCTATACCTCACACTCTACACTCTATCCCCTGCACTCTATACCATACACTCTACACTCTATACCCTACACTCTATACCCTACACTCTACACTCTATACCCTACACTCTATATCCTACACTCTACACTCTATACCCTACACTCTACACTCTATACCCTACACTCTATACCCTACAATCTATACCATACACTCTATACCATACACTCTATACCCTACACTCTATACCCTACACTCTATACCCTACACTCTATACCATGCACTCTATACCCTACACTCTATATCATACACTCTATAGCCTACACTCTATTCCCTACACTCTATACCATACACTCTATACCCTACACTCTATACCCTACTCTCTACAGTCTATACCATACACTCTATACCCTACACTCTATACCCTACAATCTACACTCTATACCCTACAATCTATACACTACACTCTACACCCTACACTCTACACTCTATACCCTACACTCTACACTCTATACCCAACACTCTATACCCTACACTCTACACTCTATACCCTACACTCTATACCCTACACTCTATACTCTATACCCTACACTCTACACTCTATGCCCAACTCTCTAAACCCTACACTCTATACCCTACACTCTACACTCTATACCCTACACTCTATACCCTACACTCTACACTCTATACCCTACACTCTACACTCTATACCCTACTCTCTAAACCCTACACTCTATACCCTACACTCTGCACTCTATACCCTACACTCTATACCCTACACTCTACACTCTATACCCTACACTCTATACACTACAATCTACACCCTACACTTTATAGCTTACACTCTATACCCTACACTCTATACCCTAAACTCTATACCATACACTCTATACCCTACACTCTATACCCTACACTCTATATCCTACACTCTACACCATACACTCTATACCCTACCCTCTATACCTTACACTCTATACCCTACACTCTACACAGTATACCCTACACTCTATACCCTACACTCTACACTCTATACCCTACACTCTATACCATACACTCTATACCCTACACTCTATACCCTACACTCTACACTCTATACCCTACACTCTATACCCTACACTCTACACTTTATACCCTACACTCTATACCCTACACTCTATACCCTACACTCTATACCCTACACTCTACACTCTATACCCTACACTCTATACCCTACACTCTATACCCTACACTCTATACCATACACTCTATACCCTACACTCTACACTTTATACCCTACACTCTATACCCTACACTCTATACCCTACACTCTATACCCTACACTCTATACCCTACACTCTACACTCTATACCCTACACTCTATACCCTACACTCTACACTTTATACCCTACACTCTATACCCTACACTCTATACCCTCCACTCTATACCCTACACTCTACACTCTACACCCTACACTCTACACTTTATACCCTACACTCTATACCCTACACTCTATACCCTTCACTCTACACTCTATGCCCAACTCTCTAAACCCTACACTCTATACCCTACACTCTACACTCTATACCCTACACTCTATACCCTACACTCTACACTCTATACCCTACACTCTACACTCTATACCCTACTCTCTAAACCCTACACTCTATACCCTACACTCTGCACTCTATACCCTACACTCTATACCCTACACTCTACACTCTATACCCTACACTCTATACACTACAATCTACACCCTACACTTTATAGCTTACACTCTATACCCTACACTCTATACCCTAAACTCTATACCATACACTCTATACCCTACACTCTATACCCTACACTCTATATCCTACACTCTACACCATACACTCTATACCCTACCCTCTATACCTTACACTCTATACCCTACACTCTACACAGTATACCCTACACTCTATACCCTACACTCTACACTCTATACCCTACACTCTATACCATACACTCTATACCCTACACTCTATACCCTACACTCTACACTCTATACCCTACACTCTATACCCTACACTCTACACTTTATACCCTACACTCTATACCCTACACTCTATACCCTACACTCTATACCCTACACTCTACACTCTATACCCTACACTCTATACCCTACACTCTATACCCTACACTCTATACCATACACTCTATACCCTACACTCTACACTTTATACCCTACACTCTATACCCTACACTCTATACCCTACACTCTATACCCTACACTCTATACCCTACACTCTACACTCTATACCCTACACTCTATACCCTACACTCTACACTTTATACCCTACACTCTATACCCTACACTCTATACCCTCCACTCTATACCCTACACTCTACACTCTACACCCTACACTCTACACTTTATACCCTACACTCTATACCCTACACTCTATACCCTTCACTCTATACTCTACACGCTATACCCTACACTCTATACCCTACACTCTATACCCTACACTATATACCCTACACTCTACACCCTACACTCTATACCCTACACCCTATACCCTACACTCTATACCCTACACTATATACCCTACACTCTATACCCTACACTCTATACCCTACACTCTATACCCTACACTCTACACTTTATACCCTACACTCTATACCCTACACTCTATACCCTACACTCTATACCCTACACTCTACACTCTACACCCTACACTCTACACTTTATACCCTACACTCTATACCCTACACTCTATACCCTTCACTCTATACCCTACACGCTATACCCTACACTCTATACCCTACACTCTATACCCTACACTCTATACCCTACACTCTACACCCTACACTCTATACCCTACACCCTATACCCTACACTCTATACCCTACACTCAACACCCGACACTCTATACCCTACACTCTATACCCTACAATCTATACCATACACTCTATACCATACACTCTATACCCTACCCTCTATACCCTACACTCTACACTCTATACCCTACACTCTATACCCTACACTCTAAACCCTACACTCTACACTCTATACCCTACACTCTACAGTCTATACCCTACACTCTATACCCTACAATCTATACCATACACTCTATACCCTACACTCTATACCTCACACTCTACACTCTATCCCCTGCACTCTATACCATACACTCTACACTCTATACCCTACACTCTATACCCTACACTCTACACTCTATACCCTACACTCTACACTCTATACCCTACACTCTATGCCCTACAATCTATACCATACACTCTATACCATACACTCTATACCCTACACTCTGCACTCTATACCCTACACTCTATACCCTACAATCTATACCATACACTCCATACCATACACTCTATACCTCACACTCTACACTCTATCCCCTGCACTCTATACCACACACTCTACACTCTATACCCTACACTCTATACCCTACACTCTACACTCTATACCCTACACTCTATACCCTACACTCTACACTCTATACCCTACACTCTACACTCTATACCCTACACTCTATACCCTACAATCTATACCATACACTCTATACCATACACTCTATACCCTACACTCTATACCCTACACTCTATACCCTACACTCTATACCCTACACTCTACACTCTATACTCTACACTCTATACCCTACACTCTATACCCTACAATCTATACCATACACGCTATACCATACACTCTATAACCTACACTCTATACCCTACACTCTACACCCTACTCTCTACACTTTATACCCTACACTCTACACTCTATACCCTACACTCTATACCCTACACTCTATACTCTATACCCTACACTCTACACTCTATACCCAACTCTCTAAACACTACACTCTATACCCTACCCTCTACACTCTATACCCTACACTCTATACCCTACACTCTACACTCTATACCCTACACTCTACACTCTATACCCTACTCTCTAAACCCTACACTCTATACCCTACACTCTACACTCTATACCCTACACTCTATACCCTACACTCTACACTCTATCCCCTGCACTCTATACCATACACTCTACACTCTATACTCTACACTCTATACCCTACACTCTACACTCTATACCCTACACTCTATACCCTACACTCTACACTCTATACCCTACACTCTACACTCTATACCCTACACTCTATACCCTACAATCTATACCATACACTTTATACCATACACTCTATACCCTACACTCTACACTCTATACCCTACACTCTACACTCTATACCCTACACTCTATACCCTACAATCTATACCATACACTCTATACCATACACTCTATACCCTACACTCTATACCTCACACTCTACACTCTATCCCCTGCACTCTATACCACACACTCTACACTCTATACCCTACACTCTATATCCTACACTCTACACTCTATACCCTACACTCTATACCCTACACTCTACACTCTATACCCTACACTCTACACTCTATACCCTACACTCTATACCATACACTCTACACCCTACACTCTATACCCTACACTCTACACTCTATACACTACACTCTGTGCCCTACACTCTATACCCTACACTCTATACCATACACTCTGTACCCTACACTCTATACCTCACACTCTACACTATATCCCCTGCACTCTATACCATACACTCTACACTCTATACCCTACACTCTATATCCTACACTCTACACTCTATACCCTACACTCTATACCCTACACTCTACACTCTATACCCTACACTCTACACTCTATACACTACACTCTATACCCTACAATCTATACCATACACTCTATACCATACACTCTATACCCTACACTCTATACCCTACACTCTACACTCTATACCCTACACTCTATACCCTACACTCTATACCCTACACTCTACAATCTATACCCTACACTCTACACTCTATACCCTACACTCTATACCCTACAATCTATACCATACACTCTATACCATACACTCTATACCCTACACTCTATATCTCACACTCTACACTCTATCCCCTGCACTCTATACCATACACTCTACACTCTATACCCTACACTCTATACCCTACACTCTATACCCTACACTTTACACTCTATACCCTACACTCTACACTCTATACCCTACACTCTATACCCTACAATCTATACCATACACTCTATACCATACACTCTATACCCTACACTCTATACCCTACACTCTATACCCTACACTCTATACCATGCACTCTATACCCTACACTCTATATCATACACTCTATAGCCTACACTCTATTCCCTACACTCTATACCATACACTCTATACCCTACACTCAATACCCTACTCTCTACACTCTATACCATACACTCTATACCCTACACTCTATACCCTACAATCTACACTCTATACCCTACAATCTATACACTACACTCTATACCCTACACTCTACACTCTATACCCTACACTCTACACTCTATACCCTACACTCTATACCCTACACTCTACACTCTATACCCTACAATCTATACCCTACACTCTATACTCTATACCCTACACTCTACACTCTATACCCAACTCTCTAAACCCTACACTCTATACCCTACACTCTACACTCTATACCCTACACTCTATACCCTACACTCTACACTCTATACCCTACACTCTACACTCTATACCCTACTCTCTAAACCCTACACTCTATACCCTACACTCTACACTCTATACCCTACACTCTATACCCTACACTCTACACTCTATACCCTACACTCTATACCCTACACTCTATACCCTACACTCTATACCCTACACTCTATACCCTACAATCTACACCCTACACTTTATAGCTTACACTCTATTCCCTACACTCTATACCATACACTCTATACCCTACACTCTATACCCTACACTCTATATCCTACACTCTACACCATACACTCTATACCCTACCCTCTATACCTTACACTCTATACCCTACACTCTACACAGTATACCCTACACTCTATACCCTACACTCTACACTCTATACCCTACACTCTATACCCTACACGCTATACCCTACACTCTACATTCTATACCCTACACTCTACACTCTATACCCTACACTCTATACCCTACACTCTACACTCTATACCCTACAATCTATACCCTACACCCTACACTCTATACCCTACACTCTACACTCTACACCCTACACTCTATACCCTACACTCTACACTCTATACCCTACACTCTACACTCTATACCCTACTCTCTAAACCCTACACTCTATACCCTACACTCTACACTCTATACCCTACACTCTATACCCTACACTCTACACTCTATACCCTACACTCTATACCCTACACTCTATACCCTACACTCTATACCCTACACTCTATACCCTACAATCTACACCCTACACTTTATAGCTTACACTCTATTCCCTACACTCTATACCATACACTCTATACCCTACACTCTATACCCTACACTCTATATCCTACACTCTACACCATACACTCTATACCCTACCCTCTATACCTTACACTCTATACCCTACACTCTACACAGTATACCCTACACTCTATACCCTACACTCTACACTCTATACCCTACACTCTATACCCTACACGCTATACCCTACACTCTACATTCTATACCCTACACTCTATACCCTACACTCTATACCCTACACTCTACACTTTATACCCTACACTCTATACCCTACTCTCTACACTCTATACCATACACTCTATACCCTACACTCTACACTCTATACCCTACACCTTATACCCTACACTCTACACTCTATACCCTACACTCTATACCCTACACTCTATACTCTATACCCTACACTCTACACTCTATATCCAACTCTCTAAACCCTACACTCTATACCCTACACTCTACACTCTATACCCTACACTCTATACCCTACACTCTACACTCTATACCCTACACTCTACACTCTATACCCTACTCTCTAAACCCTACACTCTATACCCTACACTCTACACTCTATACCCTACACTCTATACCCTACACTCTACACTCTATACCCTACACTCTATACCCTACACTCTATACCCTACACTCTACACTCTATACCCTACACTCTACACTCTATACCCTACACTCTACACTCTATACCCTACACTCTATACCCTACACTCTACACTCTATACCCTACACTCTACACTCTATACCCTACACTCTACACTCTATACCCTACACTCTATACCCTACAATCTATACCATACACTCTATACCATACACTCTATACCCTACACTCTATACCTCACACTCTACACTCTATCCCCTGCACTCTATACCACACACTCTACACTCTATACCCTACACTCTATATCCTACACTCTACACTCTATACCCTACACTCTATACCCTACACTCTACACTCTATACCCTACACTCTACACTCTATACCCTATACTCTATACCATACACTCTACACCCTACACTCTATACCCTACACTCTACACTCTATACACTACACTCTGTGCCCTACACTCTATACCCTACACACTATACCATACACTCTGTACCCTACACTCTATACCTCACACTCTACACTATATCCCCTGCACTCTATACCATACACTCTACACTCTATACCCTACACTCTATATCCTACACTCTACACTCTATACCCTACACTCTATACCCTGCACTCTACACTCTATACCCTACACTCTACACTCTATACCCTACACTCTATACCCTACAATCTATACCATACACTCTATACCATACACTCTATACCCTACACTCTATACCCTACACTCTACACTCTATACCCTACACTCTATACCCTACACTCTATACCCTACACTCTACAATCTATACCCTACACTCTACACTCTATACCCTACACTCTATACCCTACAATCTATACCATACACTCTATACCATACACTCTATACCCTACACGCTATATCTCGCACTCTACACTCTATCCCCTGCACTCTATACCATACACTCTACACTCTATACCCTACACTCTATACCCTACACTCTACACTCTATACCCTACACTCTATACCCTACACTTTACACTCTATACCCTACACTCTACACTCTATACCCTACACTCTATACCCTACAATCTATACCATACACTCTATGCCATACACTCTATACCCTACACTCTATACCCTACACTCTATACCCTACTCTCTACACTCTATACCATACACTCTATACCCTACACTCTATACCCTACAATCTACACTCTATACCCTACAATCTATACACTACACTCTATACCCTACACTCTACACTCTATACCCTACACTCTACACTCTATACCCTACACTCTATACCCTACACTCTACACTCTATACCCTACACTCTATACCCTACACTCTATACTCTATACCCTACACTCTACACTCTATACCCAACTCTCTAAACCCTACACTCTATACCCTACACTCTACACTCTATACCCTACACTCTATACCCTACACTCTACACTCTATACCCTACACTCTACACTCTATACCCTACTCTCTAAACCCTACACTCTATACCCTACACTCTACACTCTATACCCTACACTCTATACCCTACACTCTACACTCTATACCCTACACTCTATACCCTACACTCTATACCCTACACTCTATACCCTACACTCTATACCCTACAATCTACACCCTACACTTTATAGCTTACACTCTATTCCCTACACTCTATACCATACACTCTATACCCTACACTCTATACCCTACACTCTATATCCTACACTCTACACCATACACTCTATACCCTACCCTCTATACCTTACACTCTATACCCTACACTCTACACAGTATACCCTACACTCTATACCCTACACTCTACACTCTATACCCTACACTCTATACCATACACTCTATACCCTACACTCTATACCCTACACTCTACATTCTATACCCTACACTCTATACCCTACACTCTATACCCTACACTCTACACTTTATACCCTACACTCTATACCCTACTCTCTACACTCTATACCATACACTCTATACCCTACACTCTATACCCTACAATCTACACTCTATACCCTACAATCTATACACTACACTCTATACCCTACACTCTACACTCTATACCCTACACTCTACACTCTATACCCTACAATCTATACCCTACACTCTACACTCTATACCCTACACTCTATACCCTACACTCTATACTCTATACCCTACACTCTACACTCTATACCCAACTCTCTAAACCCTACACTCTATACCCTACACTCTACACTCTATACCCTACACTCTATACCCTACACTCTACACTCTATACCCTACACTCTATACCCTACACTCTACACTCTATACCCTACACTCTATACCCTACACTCTATACCCTACACTCTATACCCTACACTCTATACCCTACAATCTACACCCTACACTTTATAGCTTACACTCTATACCCTACACTCTATACCCTAAACTCTATACCATACACTCTATACCCTACACTCTATACCCTACACTCTATATCCTACACTCTACACCATACACTCTATACCCTACCCTCTATACCTTACACTCTATACCCTACACTCTACACAGTATACCCTACACTCTATACCCTACACTCTACACTCTATACCCTACACTCTATACCCTACACTCTACATTCTATACCCTACACTCTATACCCTACACTCTATACCCTACACTCTACACTTTATACCCTACACTCTATACCCTACACTCTATACCCTACACTCTATACCCTACACTCTATACCCTACACTCTACACTCTATACCCTACACTCTATACCCTACACTCTATACCCTACACTCTATACCCTACACTCTATACCCTACACGCTACACTTTATACCCTACACTCTATACCCTACACTCTATACCCTACACTCTATACCCTACACTCTATACCCTACACTCTACACTCTATACCCTACACTCTATACTCTACACTCTATACCCTACACTCTACACTTTATACCCTACACTCTATACCCTACACTCTATACCCTCCACTCTATACCCTACACTCTACACTCTACACCCTACACTCTACACTTTATACCCTACACTCTATACCCTACACTCTATACCCTTCACTCTATACCATACACGCTATACCCTACACTCTATACCCTACACTCTATACCCTACACTCTATACCCTACACTCTACACCCTACACTCTATACCCTACACCCTATACCCTACACTCTATACCCTACACTCAACACCCTACACTCTATACCCTACACTCTATACCCTACACTCTATACCCTACACTCTATACCCTACACTCTATACCTTACACTCTATACCCTACACTCTTTACCCTACACTCTACACTCTATACCCTACACTCTATACCCTACACTCTATACCCTACACTTTACACTCTATACCCTACACTCTACACTCTATACCCTACACTCTATACCCTACAATCTATACCATACACTCTATACCATACACTCTATACCCTACACTCTATACCCTACACTCTATACCCTACACTCTATACCATGCACTCTATACCCTACACTCTATATCATACACTCTATAGCCTACACTCTATTCCCTACACTCTATACCATACACTCTATACCCTACACTCAATACCCTACTCTCTACACTCTATACCATACACTCTATACCCTACACTCTATACCCTACAATCTACACTCTATACCCTACAATCTATACACTACACTCTATACCCTACACTCTACACTCTATACCCTACACTCTACACTCTATACCCTACACTCTATACCCTACACTCTACACTCTATACCCTACAATCTATACCCTACACTCTATACTCTATACCCTACACTCTACACTCTATACCCAACTCTCTAAACCCTACACTCTATACCCTACACTCTACACTCTATACCCTACACTCTATACCCTACACTCTACACTCTATACCCTACACTCTACACTCTATACCCTACTCTCTAAACCCTACACTCTATACCCTACACTCTACACTCTATACCCTACACTCTATACCCTACACTCTACACTCTATACCCTACACTCTATACCCTACACTCTATACCCTACACTCTATACCCTACACTCTATACCCTACAATCTACACCCTACACTTTATAGCTTACACTCTATTCCCTACACTCTATACCATACACTCTATACCCTACACTCTATACCCTACACTCTATATCCTACACTCTACACCATACACTCTATACCCTACCCTCTATACCTTACACTCTATACCCTACACTCTACACAGTATACCCTACACTCTATACCCTACACTCTACACTCTATACCCTACACTCTATACCCTACACGCTATACCCTACACTCTACATTCTATACCCTACACTCTACACTCTATACCCTACACTCTATACCCTACACTCTACACTCTATACCCTACAATCTATACCCTACACCCTACACTCTATACCCTACACTCTACACTCTATACCCTACACTCTATACCCTACACTCTACACTCTATACCCTACACTCTACACTCTATACCCTACTCTCTAAACCCTACACTCTATACCCTACACTCTACACTCTATACCCTACACTCTATACCCTACACTCTACACTCTATACCCTACACTCTATACCCTACACTCTATACCCTACACTCTATACCCTACACTCTATACCCTACAATCTACACCCTACACTTTATAGCTTACACTCTATTCCCTACACTCTATACCATACACTCTATACCCTACACTCTATACCCTACACTCTATATCCTACACTCTACACCATACACTCTATACCCTACCCTCTATACCTTACACTCTATACCCTACACTCTACACAGTATACCCTACACTCTATACCCTACACTCTACACTCTATACCCTACACTCTATACCCTACACGCTATACCCTACACTCTACATTCTATACCCTACACTCTATACCCTACACTCTATACCCTACACTCTACACTTTATACCCTACACTCTATACCCTACTCTCTACACTCTATACCATACACTCTATACCCTACACTCTATACCCTACAATCTACACTCTATACCCTACAATCTATACACTACACTCTATACCCCACACTATACACTCTATACCCTACACTCTACACTCTATACCCTACACCTTATACCCTACACTCTACACTCTATACCCTACACTCTATACCCTACACTCTATACTCTATACCCTACACTCTACACTCTATATCCAACTCTCTAAACCCTACACTCTATACCCTACACTCTACACTCTATACCCTACACTCTATACCCTACACTCTACACTCTATACCCTACACTCTACACTCTATACCCTACTCTCTAAACCCTACACTCTATACCCTACACTCTACACTCTATACCCTACACTCTATACCCTACACTCTACACTCTATACCCTACACTCTATACCCTACACTCTATACCCTACACTCTACACTCTATACCCTACACTCTACACTCTATACCCTACACTCTACACTCTATACCCTACACTCTATACCCTACACTCT
Organism: Ranitomeya imitator; assembly: GCF_032444005.1. NCBI lineage: Eukaryota > Metazoa > Chordata > Amphibia > Anura > Dendrobatidae > Ranitomeya > Ranitomeya imitator. The sequence continues at coordinate 116,019 of NW_027194017.1, forward strand.
ACACTCTATACCCTACACTCTACACTCTATACCCTACACTCTACACTCTATACCCTACACTCTATACCCTACAATCTATACCATACACTCTATACCATACACTCTATACCCTACACTCTATACCTCACACTCTACACTCTATCCCCTGCACTCTATACCACACACTCTACACTCTATACCCTACACTCTATATCCTACACTCTACACTCTATACCCTACACTCTATACCCTACACTCTACACTCTATACCCTACACTCTACACTCTATACCCTATACTTTATACCATACACTCTACACCCTACACTCTATACCCTACACTCTACACTCTATACACTACACTCTGTGCCCTACACTCTATACCCTACACACTATACCATACACTCTGTACCCTACACTCTATACCTCACACTCTACACTATATCCCCTGCACTCTATACCATACACTCTACACTCTATACCCTACACTCTATATCCTACACTCTACACTCTATACCCTACACTCTATACCCTACACTCTACACTCTATACCCTACACTCTACACTCTATACCCTACACTCTATACCCTACAATCTATACCATACACTCTATACCATACACTCTATACCCTACACTCTATACCCTACACTCTACACTCTATACCCTACACTCTATACCCTACACTCTATACCCTACACTCTACAATCTATACTTTACACTCTACACTCTATACCCTACACTCTATACCCTACAATCTATACCATACACTCTATACCATACACTCTATACCCTACACGCTATATCTCGCACTCTACACTCTATCCCCTGCACTCTATACCATACACTCTACACTCTATACCCTACACTCTATACCCTACACTCTACACTCTATACCCTACACTCTATACCCTACACTTTACACTCTATACCCTACACTCTACACTCTATACCCTACACTCTATACCCTACAATCTATACCATACACTCTATGCCATACACTCTATACCCTACACTCTATACCCTACACTCTATACCCTACTCTCTACACTCTATACCATACACTCTATACCCTACACTCTATACCCTACAATCTACACTCTATACCCTACAATCTATACACTACACTCTATACCCTACACTCTACACTCTATACCCTACACTCTACACTCTATACCCTACACTCTATACCCTACACTCTACACTCTATACCCTACACTCTATACCCTACACTCTATACTCTATACCCTACACTCTACACTCTATACCCAACTCTCTAAACCCTACACTCTATACCCTACACTCTACACTCTATACCCTACACTCTATACCCTACACTCTACACTCTATACCCTACACTCTACACTCTATACCCTACTCTCTAAACCCTACACTCTATACCCTACACTCTACACTCTATACCCTACACTCTATACCCTACACTCTACACTCTATACCCTACACTCTATACCCTACACTCTATACCCTACACTCTATACCCTACACTCTATACCCTACAATCTACACCCTACACTTTATAGCTTACACTCTATTCCCTACACTCTATACCATACACTCTATACCCTACACTCTATACCCTACACTCTATATCCTACACTCTACACCATACACTCTATACCCTACCCTCTATACCCTACACTCTACACTCTATACCCTACTCTCTAAACCCTACACTCTATACCCTACACTCTACACTTTATACCCTACACTCTATACCCTACTCTCTACACTCTATACCATACACTCTATACCCTACACTCTATACCCTACAATCTACACTCTATACCCTACAATCTATACACTACACTCTATACCCTACACTCTACACTCTATACCCTACACTCTACACTCTATACCCTACAATCTATACCCTACACTCTACACTCTATACCCTACACTCTATACCCTACACTCTATACTCTATACCCTACACTCTACACTCTATACCCAACTCTCTAAACCCTACACTCTATACCCTACACTCTACACTCTATACCCTACACTCTATACCCTACACTCTACACTCTATACCCTACACTCTATACCCTACACTCTACACTCTATACCCTACACTCTATACCCTACACTCTATACCCTACACTCTATACCCTACACTCTATACCCTACAATCTACACCCTACACTTTATAGCTTACACTCTATACCCTACACTCTATACCCTAAACTCTATACCATACACTCTATACCCTACACTCTATACCCTACACTCTATATCCTACACTCTACACCATACACTCTATACCCTACCCTCTATACCTTACACTCTATACCCTACACTCTACACAGTATACCCTACACTCTATACCCTACACTCTACACTCTATACCCTACACTCTATACCCTACACTCTACATTCTATACCCTACACTCTATACCCTACACTCTATACCCTACACTCTACACTTTATACCCTACACTCTATACCCTACACTCTATACCCTACACTCTATACCCTACACTCTATACCCTACACTCTACACTCTATACCCTACACTCTATACCCTACACTCTATACCCTACACTCTATACCCTACACTCTATACCCTACACGCTACACTTTATACCCTACACTCTATACCCTACACTCTATACCCTACACTCTATACCCTACACTCTATACCCTACACTCTACACTCTATACCCTACACTCTATACTCTACACTCTATACCCTACACTCTACACTTTATACCCTACACTCTATACCCTACACTCTATACCCTCCACTCTATACCCTACACTCTACACTCTACACCCTACACTCTACACTTTATACCCTACACTCTATACCCTACACTCTATACCCTTCACTCTATACCATACACGCTATACCCTACACTCTATACCCTACACTCTATACCCTACACTCTATACCCTACACTCTACACCCTACACTCTATACCCTACACCCTATACCCTACACTCTATACCCTACACTCAACACCCTACACTCTATACCCTACACTCTATACCCTACACTCTATACCCTACACTCTATACCCTACACTCTATACCTTACACTCTATACCCTACACTCTTTACCCTACACTCTACACTCTATACCCTACACTCTATACCCTACACTCTATACTCTATACCGTACACTCTACACTCTATACCCAACTCTCTAAACCCTACACTCTATACCCTACACTCTACACTCTATACCCTACACTCTATACCCTACACTCTACACTCTATACCCTACACTCTATACCCTACACTCTATACCCTACACTCTATACCCTACACTCTACACTCTATACCCTACTCTCTAAACCCTACACTCTATACCCTACAATCTATACCCTACACTCTACACTCTATACCCTACACTCTATACCCTACACTCTACACTCTATACCCTACACTCTATACCCTACACTCTATACCCTACACTCTACACCATACACTCTATACCCTACCCTCTATACCTTACACTCTATACCCTACACTCTACACAGTATACCCTACACTCTATACCCTACACTCTACACTCTATACCCTACACTCTATACCATACACTCTATACCCTACACTCTATACCGTACACTCTACACTCTATACCCTACACTCTATACCATACACTCAACACCCTACACTCTATACCCTACACTCTACACTCTATACACTACACTCTGTACCCTACACTCTATATCCTACACTCTATACCATACACTCTGTACCCTACACTCTATACCTCACACTCTACACTATATCCCCTGCACTCTATACCATACACTCTACACTCTATACCCTACACTCTATACCCTACACTCTACACTCTATACCCTACACTCTACACTCTATACCCTACACTCTATACCCTACAATCTATACCATACACTCTATACCATACACTCTATACCCTACACTCTATACCCTACACTCTACACTCTATACCCTACACTCTATACCCTACACTCTATACCCTACACTCTACACTCTATACCCTACACTCTACACTCTATACCCTACACTCTATACCCTACAATCTATACCATACACTCTATACCATACACTCTGTACCCTACACTCTATACCTCACACTCTACACTCTATCCCCTGCACTCTATACCATACACTCTACACTCTATACCCTACACTCTATACCCTACACTCTACACTCTATACCCTACACTCTATACCCTACACTCTATACCCTACAATCTATACCATACACTCTATACTATACACTCTATACCCTACACTCTATACCCTACACTCTATACCCTTTTCTCTATACCATGCACTCTATACCCTACACTCTATATCATACACTCTATAGCCTACACTCTATTCCCTACACTCTATACCATGCACTCTATACCCTACACTCTATACCCTACAATCTACACTCTATACCCTACAATCTATACACTACACTCTATACCCTACACTCTACACTCTATACCCCACACTCTACACTCTATACCCTACACTCTATACCCTACACTCTACACTCTATACCCTACACTCTATACCCTACACTCTATACCCTACACTCTACACTCTATGCCCAACTCTCTAAACCCTACACTCTATACCCTACACTCTACACTCTATACCCTACACTCTATACCCTACACTCTACACTCTATACCCTACACTCTACACTCTATACCCTACTCTCTAAACCCTACACTCTATACCCTACACTCTACACTCTATACCCTACACTCTATACCCTACACTCTACACTCTATACCCTACACTCTATACCCTACAATCTACACCCTACACTTTATAGCTTACACTCTATACCCTACACTCTATACCCTAAACTCTATACCATACACTCTATACCCTACACTCTATACCCTACAATCTATACCCTAAACTCTATACCATACACTCTATACCATACACTCTATACCCTACACTCTATACCCTACACTCTACACCCTATACCCTACACTCTACACTCTATACCCTACACTCTATACCCTACAATCTATACCATACACTCTATACCATACACTCTATACCCTACACTCTATACCTCACACTCTACACTCTATCCCCTGCACTCTATACCATACACTCTACACTCTATACCCTACACTCTATACCCTACACTCTACACTCTACACTCTATATCCTACACTCTACACTCTATACCCTACACTCTACACTCTATACCCTACACTCTATACCCTACAATCTATACCATACACTCTATACCATACACTCTATACCCTACACTCTATACCATGCACTCTATACCCTACACTCTATATCATACACTCTATAGCCTACACTCTATTCCCTACACTCTATACCCTACACTCTATACCCTACTCTCTACACTCTATACCATACACTCTATACCCTACACTCTATACCCTACAATCTACACTCTATACCCTACAATCTATACACTACACTCTATACCCTACACTCTACACTCTATACCCTACACTCTACACTCTATACCCAACACTCTATACCCTACACTCTATACCCTACACTCTACACTCTATGCCCAACTCTCTAAACCCTACACTCTATACCCTACACTCTACACTCTATACCCTACACTCTATACCCTACACTCTACACTCTATACCCTACACTCTACACTGTATACCCTACTCTCTAAACCCTACACTCTATACCCTACTCTCTACACTCTATACCCTACACTCTATACCCTACACTCTACACTCTATACCCTACACTCTATACCCTACAATCTACACCCTACACTTTATAGCTTACACTCTATACCCTACACTCTATACCCTAAACTCTATACCATACACTCTATACCCTACACTCTACACTCTATACCCTACTCTCTAAACCCTACACTCTATACCCTACACTCTACACTCTATACCCTACACTCTATACCCTACACTCTACACTCTATCCCCTGCACTCTATACCATACACTCTACACTCTATACTCTACACTCTATACCCTACACTCTACACTCTATACCCTACACTCTATACCCTACACTCCACACTCTATACCCTACACTCTACACTCTATACCCTACACTCTATACTCTACAATCTATACCATACACTCTATACCATACACTATATACCCTACACTCTACACTCTATACCCTACACTCTACACTCTATACCCTACACTCTATACCCTACAATCTATATCATACACTCTATACCATACAGTCTATACCCTACACTCTATACCTCACACTCTACACTCTATCCCCTGCACTCTATACCACACACTCTACACTCTATACCCTACACTCTATATCCTACACTCTACACTCTATACCCTACACTCTATACCCTACACTCTACACTCTATACCCTACACTCTATACCATACACTCTACACCCTACACTCTATACCCTACACTCTACACTGTATACACTACACTCTGTACCCTACACTCTATACCCTACACTCTATACCATACACTCTGTGCCCTACACTCTATACCTCACACTCTACACTATATCCCCTGCACTCTATACCATACACTCTACACTCTATACCCTACACTCTATACCCTACACTCTACACTCTATACCCTACACTCTATACCCTACAATCTACACCCTACACTTTATAGCTTACACTCTATACCCTACACTCTATACCCTAAACTCTATACCATACACTCTATACCCTACACTCTACACTCTATACCCTACTCTCTAAACCCTACACTCTATTCCCTACAATCTATACCATGCACTCTATACCCTACACTCTATACCCTACAATCTACTCTCTATACCCTACAATCTATACACTACACTCTATACCCTACACTCTACACTCTATACCCTACACTCTACACTCTATACCCTACACTCTATACCCTACACTCTACACTCTATACCCTACACTCTATACCCTACACTCTATACCCTACACTCTACACTCTATGCCCAACTCTCTAAACCCTACACTCTATACCCTACACTCTACACTCTATACCCTACACTCTATACCCTACACTCTACACTCTATACCCTACACTCTACACCCTACTCTCTAAACCCTACACTCTATACCCTACACTCTACACTCTATACCCTACACTCTATACCCTACACTCTACACTCTATACCCTACACTCTATACCCTACAATCTACACCCTACACTTTATAGCTTACACTCTATACCCTACACTCTATACCCTAAACTCTATACCATACACTCTATACCCTACACTCTATACCCTACAATCTATACCCTAAACTCTATACCATACACTCTATACCATACACTCTATACCCTACACTCTATACCCTACACTCTACACCCTATACCCTACACTCTACACTCTATACCCTACACTCTATACCCTACAATCTATACCATACACTCTATACCATACACTCTATACCCTACACTCTATACCTCACACTCTACACTCTATCCCCTGCACTCTATACCATACACTCTACACTCTATACCCTACACTCTATACCCTACACTTTACACTCTATACCCTACACTCGATATCCTACACTCTACACTCTATACCCTACACTCTACACTCTATACCCTACACTCTATACCCTACAATCTATACCATACACTCTATACCATACACTCTATACCCTACACTCTATACCCTACACTCTATACCCTACACTCTATACCATGCACTCTATACCCTACACTCTATATCATACACTCTATAGCCTACACTCTATTCCCTACACTCTATACCCTACACTCTATACCCTACTCTCTACACTCTATACCATACACTCTATACCCTACACTCTATACCCTACAATCTACACTCTATACCCTACAATCTATACACTACACTCTATACCCTACACTCTACACTCTATACCCTACACTCTACACTCTATACCCAACACTCTATACCCTACACTCTATACCCTACACTCTACACTCTATGCCCAACTCTCTAAACCCTACACTCTATACCCTACACTCTACACTCTATACCCTACACTCTATACCCTACACTCTACACTCTATACCCTACACTCTACACTCTATACCCTACTCTCTAAACCCTACACTCTATACCCTACACTCTACACTCTATACCCTACACTCTATACCCTACACTCTACACTCTATACCCTACACTCTATACCCTACAATCTACACCCTACACTTTATAGCTTACACTCTATACCCTACACTCTATACCCTAAACTCTATACCATACACTCTATACCCTACACTCTACACTCTATACCCTACTCTCTAAACCCTACACTCTATACCCTACACTCTACACTCTATACCCTACACTCTATACCCTACACTCTACACTCTATCCCCTGCACTCTATACCATACACTCTACACTCTATACTCTACACTCTATACCCTACACACTACACTCTATACCCTACACTCTATACCCTACACTCTACACTCTATACCCTACACTCTACACTCTATACCCTACACTCTATACCCTACAATCTATACCATACACTCTATACCATACACTATATACCCTACACTCTACACTCTATACCCTACACTCTACACTCTATACCCTACACTCTATACCCTACAATCTATATCATACACTCTATACCATACAGTCTATACCCTACACTCTATACCTCACACTCTACACTCTATCCCCTGCACTCTATACCACACACTCTACACTCTATACCCTACACTCTATATCCTACACTCTACACTCTATACCCTACACTCTATACCCTACACTCTACACTCTATACCCTACACTCTATACCATACACTCTACACCCTACACTCTATACCCTACACTCTACACTCTATACACTACACTCTGTACCCTACACTCTATACCCTACACTATATACCATACACTCTGTGCCCTACACTCTATACCTCACACTCTATACTATATCCCCTGCACTCTATACCATACACTCTACACTCTATACCCTACACTCTATACCCTACACTCTACAATCTATACCCTACACTCTATACCCTACACTCTACACTCTATACCCTACACTATACACTCTATACCCTACACTCTATACCCTACAATCTATACCATACACTCTATACCATACACTCTATACCCTACACTCTATACCCTACACTCTACACTCTATACCCTACACTCTATACCCTACACTCTATACCCTACACTCTACACTCTATACCCAACACTCTATTCCATACACTCTATACCCTACACTCTATACCCTACACTATACACTCTATACCCTACACTCTACACTCTATACCATACACTCTTTACCCTACACTCTATACCCTACACTTTATACCCTACACTCTACACTCTTTACCCTACACTCTGTACCAAACACTCTATACCCTACACTCTATACCGTACACTCTATACCCTACACTCTACACTCTATACCCTACACTCTATAACATACACTTTATACCCTACACTCTATACCTTACACTCTATACCCTACACTCTACACCCTACAATCTACAATCTATACCCTACACTCTATAACCTACACTCTATACCCTACACTCTACACCCTACTCTCTACACTTTATACCCTACACTCTACACTCTATACTCTACACTCTATACCCAACTCTCTAAACACTACACTCTATACCCTACACTCTACACTCTATACCCTACACTCTATACCCTACACTCTACACTCTATACCCCACACTCTACACTCTATACCCTACTCTCTAAACCCTACACTCTATACCCTACACTCTACACTCTATACCCTACACTCTATACCCTACACTCTACACTCTATCCCCTGCACTCTATACCATACACTCTACACTCTATACTCTACACTCTATACCCTACACTCTACACTCTATACCCTACACTCTATACCCTACACTCTACACTCTATGCCCAACTCTCTAAACCCTACACTCTATACCCTACACTCTACACTCTATACCCTACACTCTATACCCTACACTCTACACTCTATACCCTACACTCTACACTCTATACCCTACTCTCTAAACCCTACACTCTATACCCTACACTCTACACTCTATACCCTACACTCTATACCCTACACTCTACACTCTATACCCTACAATCTATACCCTACAATCTACACCCTACACTTTATAGCTTACACTCTATACCCTACACTCTATACCCTAAACTCTATACCATACACTCTATACCCTACACTCTACACTCTATACCCTACTCTCTAAACCCTACACTCTATACCCTACACTCTACACTCTATACCCTACACTCTATACCCTACACTCTACACTCTATCCCCTGCACTCTATACCATACACTCTACACTCTATACTCTACACTCTATACCCTACACACTACACTCTATACCCTACACTCTATACCCTACACTCTACACTCTATACCCTACACTCTACACTCTATACCCTACACTCTATACCCTACAATCTATACCATACACTCTATACCATACACTATATACCCTACACTCTACACTCTATACCCTACACTCTACACTCTATACCCTACACTCTATACCCTACAATCTATATCATACACTCTATACCATACAGTCTATACCCTACACTCTATACCTCACACTCTACACTCTATCCCCTGCACTCTATACCACACACTCTACACTCTATACCCTACACTCTATATCCTACACTCTACACTCTATACCCTACACTCTATACCCTACACTCTACACTCTATACCCTACACTCTATACCATACACTCTACACCCTACACTCTATACCCTACACTCTACACTCTATACACTACACTCTGTACCCTACACTCTATACCCTACACTATATACCATACACTCTGTGCCCTACACTCTATACCTCACACTCTATACTATATCCCCTGCACTCTATACCATACACTCTACACTCTATACCCTACACTCTATACCCTACACTCTACAATCTATACCCTACACTCTATACCCTACACTCTACACTCTATACCCTACACTATACACTCTATACCCTACACTCTATACCCTACAATCTATACCATACACTCTATACCATACACTCTATACCCTACACTCTATACCCTACACTCTACACTCTATACCCTACACTCTATACCCTACACTCTATACCCTACACTCTACACTCTATACCCAACACTCTATTCCATACACTCTATACCCTACACTCTATACCCTACACTATACACTCTATACCCTACACTCTACACTCTATACCATACACTCTTTACCCTACACTCTATACCCTACACTTTATACCCTACACTCTACACTCTTTACCCTACACTCTGTACCAAACACTCTATACCCTACACTCTATACCGTACACTCTATACCCTACACTCTACACTCTATACCCTACACTCTATAACATACACTTTATACCCTACACTCTATACCTTACACTCTACAATCTATACCCTACACTCTATACCCTACACTCTACACTCTATACCCTACACTCTACACTCTATACCCTACACTCTATACCCTACAATCTATACCATACACTCTATACCATACACTCTATACCCTACACTCTATACCCTACACTCTACACTCTATACCCTACACTCTATACGCTACACTCTATACCCTACACTCTACACTCTATACCCAACACTCTATTCCATACACTCTATACCCTACACTCTATACTCTACACTCTACACTCTATACCCAACACTCTATTCCATACACTCTATACCCTACACTCTATACCCTACACCCTACGCTCTATACCCTACACTCTATACCCTACACTCTACACTCTATACCCAACACTCTATTCCATACACTCTATACCCTACACTCTATACCCTACACTCTACACTCTATACCCAACACTCTATTCCATACACTCTATACCCTACACTCTATAACCTACACCCTACGCTCTATACCCTACACTCTATACCCTACACTCTACACTCTATACCCTACACTCTACACTCTATACCCTTCACTCTATACCCCACACGCTATACCCTACACTCTATACCCTACACTCTATACCCTACACTCTATACCCTACAATCTACACCCTACACTCTATACCCTACACCCTATACCCTACACTCTATACCCTACACTCAACACCCTACACTCTATACCCTACACTCTATACCCTACACTCTACACTCGATACCCTACACTCTATACCCTACAATCTATACCATACACTCTATACCATACACTCTATACCATACACTCTATCCCCTACACTCTATACCATACACTTTACACTCTATACCCTACTTTCTATACCCTACACTCTACACTCTATACCCTACACTCTATACCCTACACTCTACACTCTATACCCTACACTCTACACTCTATACCCTACACTCTACACCCTACACTCTATACCCTACACTCTACACTCTATACACTACACTCTGTACCCTACACTCTATATCCTACACTCTATACCATACACTCTGTACCCTACACTCTATACCTCACACTCTACACTATATCCCCTGCACTCTATACCATACACTCTACACTCTATACCCTACACTCTATATCCTACACTCTACACTCTATACCCTACACTCTATACCCTACACTCTACACTCTATACCCTACACTCTACACTCTATACCCTACACTCTATACCCTACAATCTATACCATACACTCTATACCATACACTCTATACCCTACACTCTATACCCTACACTCTACACTCTATACCCTACACTCTATACCCTACACTCTATACCCTACACTCTACACTCTATACCCTACACTCTACACTCTATACCCTACACTCTATACCCTACAATCTATACCATACACTCTATACCATACACTCTGTACCCTACACTCTATACCTCACACTCTACACTCTATCCCCTGCACTCTATACCATACACTCTACACTCTATACCCTACACTCTATACCCTACACTCTACACTCTATACCCTACACTCTATACCCTACACTCTATACCCTACAATCTATACCATACACTCTATACTATACACTCTATACCCTACACTCTATACCCTACACTCTATACCCTTTTCTCTATACCATGCACTCTATACCCTACACTCTATATCATACACTCTATAGCCTACACTCTATTCCCTACACTCTATACCATGCACTCTATACCCTACACTCTATACCCTACAATCTACACTCTATACCCTACAATCTATACACTACACTCTATACCCTACACTCTACACTCTATACCCCACACTCTACACTCTATACCCTACACTCTATACCCTACACTCTACACTCTATACCCTACACTCTATACCCTACACTCTATACCCTACACTCTACACTCTATGCCCAACTCTCTAAACCCTACACTCTATACCCTACACTCTACACTCTATACCCTACACTCTATACCCTACACTCTACACTCTATACCCTACACTCTACACTCTATACCCTACTCTCTAAACCCTACACTCTATACCCTACACTCTACACTCTATACCCTACACTCTATACCCTACACTCTACACTCTATACCCTACACTCTATACCCTACAATCTACACCCTACACTTTATAGCTTACACTCTATACCCTACACTCTATACCCTAAACTCTATACCATACACTCTATACCCTACACTCTATACCCTACAATCTATACCCTAAACTCTATACCATACACTCTATACCATACACTCTATACCCTACACTCTATACCCTACACTCTACACCCTATACCCTACACTCTACACTCTATACCCTACACTCTATACCCTACAATCTATACCATACACTCTATACCATACACTCTATACCCTACACTCTATACCTCACACTCTACACTCTATCCCCTGCACTCTATACCATACACTCTACACTCTATACCCTACACTCTATACCCTACACTCTACACTCTACACTCTATATCCTACACTCTACACTCTATACCCTACACTCTACACTCTATACCCTACACTCTATACCCTACAATCTATACCATACACTCTATACCATACACTCTATACCCTACACTCTATACCATGCACTCTATACCCTACACTCTATATCATACACTCTATAGCCTACACTCTATTCCCTACACTCTATACCCTACACTCTATACCCTACTCTCTACACTCTATACCATACACTCTATACCCTACAATCTACACTCTATACCCTACAATCTATACACTACACTCTATACCCTACACTCTACACTCTATACCCTACACTCTACACTCTATACCCAACACTCTATACCCTACACTCTATACCCTACACTCTACACTCTATGCCCAACTCTCTAAACCCTACACTCTATACCCTACACTCTACACTCTATACCCTACACTCTATACCCTACACTCTACACTCTATACCCTACACTCTACACTGTATACCCTACTCTCTAAACCCTACACTCTATACCCTACACTCTACACTCTATACCCTACACTCTATACCCTACACTCTACACTCTATACCCTACACTCTATACCCTACAATCTACACCCTACACTTTATAGCTTACACTCTATACCCTACACTCTATACCCTAAACTCTATACCATACACTCTATACCCTACACTCTACACTCTATACCCTACTCTCTAAACCCTACACTCTATACCCTACACTCTACACTCTATACCCTACACTCTATACCCTACACTCTACACTCTATCCCCTGCACTCTATACCATACACTCTACACTCTATACTCTACACTCTATACCCTACACTCTACACTCTATACCCTACACTCTATACCCTACACTCCACACTCTATACCCTACACTCTACACTCTATACCCTACACTCTATACCCTACAATCTATACCATACACTCTATACCATACACTATATACCCTACACTCTACACTCTATACCCTACACTCTACACTCTATACCCTACACTCTATACCCTACAATCTATATCATACACTCTATACCATACAGTCTATACCCTACACTCTATACCTCACACTCTACACTCTATCCCCTGCACTCTATACCACACACTCTACACTCTATACCCTACACTCTATATCCTACACTCTACACTCTATACCCTACACTCTATACCCTACACTCTACACTCTATACCCTACACTCTATACCATACACTCTACACCCTACACTCTATACCCTACACTCTACACTGTATACACTACACTCTGTACCCTACACTCTATACCCTACACTCTATACCATACACTCTGTGCCCTACACTCTATACCTCACACTCTACACTATATCCCCTGCACTCTATACCATACACTCTACACTCTATACCCTACACTCTATACCCTACACTCTACACTCTATACCCTACACTCTATACCCTACAATCTACACCCTACACTTTATAGCTTACACTCTATACCCTACACTCTATACCCTAAACTCTATACCATACACTCTATACCCTACACTCTACACTCTATACCCTACTCTCTAAACCCTACACTCTATTCCCTACAATCTATACCATGCACTCTATACCCTACACTCTATACCCTACAATCTACTCTCTATACCCTACAATCTATACACTACACTCTATACCCTACACTCTACACTCTATACCCTACACTCTACACTCTATACCCTACACTCTATACCCTACACTCTACACTCTATACCCTACACTCTATACCCTACACTCTATACCCTACACTCTACACTCTATGCCCAACTCTCTAAACCCTACACTCTATACCCTACACTCTACACTCTATACCCTACACTCTATACCCTACACTCTACACTCTATACCCTACACTCTACACCCTACTCTCTAAACCCTACACTCTATACCCTACACTCTACACTCTATACCCTACACTCTATACCCTACACTCTACACTCTATACCCTACACTCTATACCCTACAATCTACACCCTACACTTTATAGCTTACACTCTATACCCTACACTCTATACCCTAAACTCTATACCATACACTCTATACCCTACACTCTATACCCTACAATCTATACCCTAAACTCTATACCATACACTCTATACCATACACTCTATACCCTACACTCTATACCCTACACTCTACACCCTATACCCTACACTCTACACTCTATACCCTACACTCTATACCCTACAATCTATACCATACACTCTATACCATACACTCTATACCCTACACTCTATACCTCACACTCTACACTCTATCCCCTGCACTCTATACCATACACTCTACACTCTATACCCTACACTCTATACCCTACACTTTACACTCTATACCCTACACTCGATATCCTACACTCTACACTCTATACCCTACACTCTACACTCTATACCCTACACTCTATACCCTACAATCTATACCATACACTCTATACCATACACTCTATACCCTACACTCTATACCCTACACTCTATACCCTACACTCTATACCATGCACTCTATACCCTACACTCTATATCATACACTCTATAGCCTACACTCTATTCCCTACACTCTATACCCTACACTCTATACCCTACTCTCTACACTCTATACCATACACTCTATACCCTACACTCTATACCCTACAATCTACACTCTATACCCTACAATCTATACACTACACTCTATACCCTACACTCTACACTCTATACCCTACACTCTACACTCTATACCCAACACTCTATACCCTACACTCTATACCCTACACTCTACACTCTATGCCCAACTCTCTAAACCCTACACTCTATACCCTACACTCTACACTCTATACCCTACACTCTATACCCTACACTCTACACTCTATACCCTACACTCTACACTCTATACCCTACTCTCTAAACCCTACACTCTATACCCTACACTCTACACTCTATACCCTACACTCTATACCCTACACTCTACACTCTATACCCTACACTCTATACCCTACAATCTACACCCTACACTTTATAGCTTACACTTTATACCCTACACTCTATACCCTAAACTCTATACCATACACTCTATACCCTACACTCTACACTCTATACCCTACTCTCTAAACCCTACACTCTATACCCTACACTCTACACTCTATACCCTACACTCTATACCCTACACTCTACACTCTATCCCCTGCACTCTATACCATACACTCTACACTCTATACTCTACACTCTATACCCTACACACTACACTCTATACCCTACACTCTATACCCTACACTCTACACTCTATACCCTACACTCTACACTCTATACCCTACACTCTATACCCTACAATCTATACCATACACTCTATACCATACACTATATACCCTACACTCTACACTCTATACCCTACACTCTACACTCTATACCCTACACTCTATACCCTACAATCTATATCATACACTCTATACCATACAGTCTATACCCTACACTCTATACCTCACACTCTACACTCTATCCCCTGCACTCTATACCACACACTCTACACTCTATACCCTACACTCTATATCCTACACTCTACACTCTATACCCTACACTCTATACCCTACACTCTACACTCTATACCCTACACTCTATACCATACACTCTACACCCTACACTCTATACCCTACACTCTACACTCTATACACTACACTCTGTACCCTACACTCTATACCCTACACTATATACCATACACTCTGTGCCCTACACTCTATACCTCACACTCTATACTATATCCCCTGCACTCTATACCATACACTCTACACTCTATACCCTACACTCTATACCCTACACTCTACAATCTATACCCTACACTCTATACCCTACACTCTACACTCTATACCCTACACTATACACTCTATACCCTACACTCTATACCCTACAATCTATACCATACACTCTATACCATACACTCTATACCCTACACTCTATACCCTACACTCTACACTCTATACCCTACACTCTATACCCTACACTCTATACCCTACACTCTACACTCTATACCCAACACTCTATTCCATACACTCTATACCCTACACTCTATACCCTACACTATACACTCTATACCCTACACTCTACACTCTATACCATACACTCTTTACCCTACACTCTATACCCTACACTTTATACCCTACACTCTACACTCTTTACCCTACACTCTGTACCAAACACTCTATACCCTACACTCTATACCGTACACTCTATACCCTACACTCTACACTCTATACCCTACACTCTATAACATACACTTTATACCCTACACTCTATACCTTACACTCTATACCCTACACTCTACACCCTACAATCTACAATCTATACCCTACACTCTATAACCTACACTCTATACCCTACACTCTACACCCTACTCTCTACACTTTATACCCTACACTCTACACTCTATACTCTACACTCTATACCCAACTCTCTAAACACTACACTCTATACCCTACACTCTACACTCTATACCCTACACTCTATACCCTACACTCTACACTCTATACCCCACACTCTACACTCTATACCCTACTCTCTAAACCCTACACTCTATACCCTACACTCTACACTCTATACCCTACACTCTATACCCTACACTCTACACTCTATCCCCTGCACTCTATACCATACACTCTACACTCTATACTCTACACTCTATACCCTACACTCTACACTCTATACCCTACACTCTATACCCTACACTCTACACTCTATGCCCAACTCTCTAAACCCTACACTCTATACCCTACACTCTACACTCTATACCCTACACTCTATACCCTACACTCTACACTCTATACCCTACACTCTACACTCTATACCCTACTCTCTAAACCCTACACTCTATACCCTACACTCTACACTCTATACCCTACACTCTATACCCTACACTCTACACTCTATACCCTACACTCTATACCCTACAATCTACACCCTACACTTTATAGCTTACACTCTATACCCTACACTCTATACCCTAAACTCTATACCATACACTCTATACCCTACACTCTACACTCTATACCCTACTCTCTAAACCCTACACTCTATACCCTACACTCTACACTCTATACCCTACACTCTATACCCTACACTCTACACTCTATACCCTACACTCGATATCCTACACTCTACACTCTATACCCTACACTCTACACTCTATACCCTACACTCTATACCCTACAATCTATACCATACACTCTATACCATACACTCTATACCCTACACTCTATACCCTACACTCTATACCCTACACTCTATACCATGCACTCTATACCCTACACTCTATATCATACACTCTATAGCCTACACTCTATTCCCTACACTCTATACCCTACACTCTATACCCTACTCTCTACACTCTATACCATACACTCTATACCCTACACTCTATACCCTACAATCTACACTCTATACCCTACAATCTATACACTACACTCTATACCCTACACTCTACACTCTATACCCTACACTCTACACTCTATACCCAACACTCTATACCCTACACTCTATACCCTACACTCTACACTCTATGCCCAACTCTCTAAACCCTACACTCTATACCCTACACTCTACACTCTATACCCTACACTCTATACCCTACACTCTACACTCTATACCCTACACTCTACACTCTATACCCTACTCTCTAAACCCTACACTCTATACCCTACACTCTACACTCTATACCCTACACTCTATACCCTACACTCTACACTCTATACCCTACACTCTATACCCTACAATCTACACCCTACACTTTATAGCTTACACTTTATACCCTACACTCTATACCCTAAACTCTATACCATACACTCTATACCCTACACTCTACACTCTATACCCTACTCTCTAAACCCTACACTCTATACCCTACACTCTACACTCTATACCCTACACTCTATACCCTACACTCTACACTCTATCCCCTGCACTCTATACCATACACTCTACACTCTATACTCTACACTCTATACCCTACACACTACACTCTATACCCTACACTCTATACCCTACACTCTACACTCTATACCCTACACTCTACACTCTATACCCTACACTCTATACCCTACAATCTATACCATACACTCTATACCATACACTATATACCCTACACTCTACACTCTATACCCTACACTCTACACTCTATACCCTACACTCTATACCCTACAATCTATATCATACACTCTATACCATACAGTCTATACCCTACACTCTATACCTCACACTCTACACTCTATCCCCTGCACTCTATACCACACACTCTACACTCTATACCCTACACTCTATATCCTACACTCTACACTCTATACCCTACACTCTATACCCTACACTCTACACTCTATACCCTACACTCTATACCATACACTCTACACCCTACACTCTATACCCTACACTCTACACTCTATACACTACACTCTGTACCCTACACTCTATACCCTACACTATATACCATACACTCTGTGCCCTACACTCTATACCTCACACTCTATACTATATCCCCTGCACTCTATACCATACACTCTACACTCTATACCCTACACTCTATACCCTACACTCTACAATCTATACCCTACACTCTATACCCTACACTCTACACTCTATACCCTACACTATACACTCTATACCCTACACTCTATACCCTACAATCTATACCATACACTCTATACCATACACTCTATACCCTACACTCTATACCCTACACTCTACACTCTATACCCTACACTCTATACCCTACACTCTATACCCTACACTCTACACTCTATACCCAACACTCTATTCC
Source organism: Ranitomeya imitator (assembly GCF_032444005.1). NCBI lineage: Eukaryota > Metazoa > Chordata > Amphibia > Anura > Dendrobatidae > Ranitomeya > Ranitomeya imitator. The sequence goes on from NW_027194017.1 coordinate 136,618, forward strand.
ATACACTCTATACCCTACACTCTATACCCTACACTATACACTCTATACCCTACACTCTACACTCTATACCATACACTCTTTACCCTACACTCTATACCCTACACTTTATACCCTACACTCTACACTCTTTACCCTACACTCTGTACCAAACACTCTATACCCTACACTCTATACCGTACACTCTATACCCTACACTCTACACTCTATACCCTACACTCTATAACATACACTTTATACCCTACACTCTATACCTTACACTCTATACCCTACACTCTACACCCTACAATCTACAATCTATACCCTACACTCTATAACCTACACTCTATACCCTACACTCTACACCCTACTCTCTACACTTTATACCCTACACTCTACACTCTATACTCTACACTCTATACCCAACTCTCTAAACACTACACTCTATACCCTACACTCTACACTCTATACCCTACACTCTATACCCTACACTCTACACTCTATACCCCACACTCTACACTCTATACCCTACTCTCTAAACCCTACACTCTATACCCTACACTCTACACTCTATACCCTACACTCTATACCCTACACTCTACACTCTATCCCCTGCACTCTATACCATACACTCTACACTCTATACTCTACACTCTATACCCTACACTCTACACTCTATACCCTACACTCTATACCCTACACTCTACACTCTATGCCCAACTCTCTAAACCCTACACTCTATACCCTACACTCTACACTCTATACCCTACACTCTATACCCTACACTCTACACTCTATACCCTACACTCTACACTCTATACCCTACTCTCTAAACCCTACACTCTATACCCTACACTCTACACTCTATACCCTACACTCTATACCCTACACTCTACACTCTATACCCTACACTCTATACCCTACAATCTACACCCTACACTTTATAGCTTACACTCTATAACCTACACTCTATACCCTAAACTCTATACCATACACTCTATACCCTACACTCTACACTCTATACCCTACTCTCTAAACCCTACACTCTATACCCTACACTCTACACTCTATACCCTACACTCTATACCCTACACTCTACACTCTATCCCCTGCACTCTATACCATACACTCTACACTCTATACTCTACACTCTATACCCTACACACTACACTCTATACCCTACACTCTATACCCTACACTCTACACTCTATACCCTACACTCTACACTCTATACCCTACACTCTATACCCTACAATCTATACCATACACTCTATACCATACACTATATACCCTACACTCTACACTCTATACCCTACACTCTACACTCTATACCCTACACTCTATACCCTACAATCTATATCATACACTCTATACCATACAGTCTATACCCTACACTCTATACCTCACACTCTACACTCTATCCCCTGCACTCTATACCACACACTCTACACTCTATACCCTACACTCTATATCCTACACTCTACACTCTATACCCTACACTCTATACCCTACACTCTACACTCTATACCCTACACTCTATACCATACACTCTACACCCTACACTCTATACCCTACACTCTACACTCTATACACTACACTCTGTACCCTACACTCTATACCCTACACTATATACCATACACTCTGTGCCCTACACTCTATACCTCACACTCTATACTATATCCCCTGCACTCTATACCATACACTCTACACTCTATACCCTACTCTCTAAACCCTACACTCTATACCCTACACTCTACACTCTATACCCTACACTCTATACCCTACACTCTACACTCTATACCCTACACTCTATACCCTACAATCTACACCCTACACTTTATAGCTTACACTCTATACCCTACACTCTATACCCTAAACTCTATACCATACACTCTATACCCTACACTCTACACTCTATACCCTACTCTCTAAACCCTACACTCTATACCCTACACTCTACACTCTATACCCTACACTCTATACCCTACACTCTACACTCTATCCCCTGCACTCTATACCATACACTCTACACTCTATACTCTACACTCTATACCCTACACACTACACTCTATACCCTACACTCTATACCCTACACTCTACACTCTATACCCTACACTCTACACTCTATACCCTACACTCTATACCCTACAATCTATACCATACACTCTATACCATACACTATATACCCTACACTCTACACTCTATACCCTACACTCTACACTCTATACCCTACACTCTATACCCTACAATCTATATCATACACTCTATACCATACAGTCTATACCCTACACTCTATACCTCACACTCTACACTCTATCCCCTGCACTCTATACCACACACTCTACACTCTATACCCTACACTCTATATCCTACACTCTACACTCTATACCCTACACTCTATACCCTACACTCTACACTCTATACCCTACACTCTATACCATACACTCTACACCCTACACTCTATACCCTACACTCTACACTCTATACACTACACTCTGTACCCTACACTCTATACCCTACACTATATACCATACACTCTGTGCCCTACACTCTATACCTCACACTCTATACTATATCCCCTGCACTCTATACCATACACTCTACACTCTATACCCTACACTCTATACCCTACACTCTACAATCTATACCCTACACTCTATACCCTACACTCTACACTCTATACCCTACACTATACACTCTATACCCTACACTCTATACCCTACAATCTATACCATACACTCTATACCATACACTCTATACCCTACACTCTATACCCTACACTCTACACTCTATACCCTACACTCTATACCCTACACTCTATACCCTACACTCTACACTCTATACCCAACACTCTATTCCATACACTCTATACCCTACACTCTATACCCTACACTATACACTCTATACCCTACACTCTACACTCTATACCATACACTCTTTACCCTACACTCTATACCCTACACTCTACACTCTTTACCCTACACTCTGTACCAAACACTCTATACCCTACACTCTATACCGTACACTCTATACCCTACACTCTACACTCTATACCCTACACTCTATAACATACACTTTATACCCTACACTCTATACCTTACACTCTATACCCTACACTCTACACCCTACAATCTACAATCTATACCCTACACTCTATAACCTACACTCTATACCCTACACTCTACACCCTACTCTCTACACTTTATACCCTACACTCTACACTCTATACTCTACACTCTATACCCAACTCTCTAAACACTACACTCTATACCCTACACTCTACACTCTATACCCTACACTCTATACCCTACACTCTACACTCTATACCCCACACTCTACACTCTATACCCTACTCTCTAAACCCTACACTCTATACCCTACACTCTACACTCTATACCCTACACTCTATACCCTACACTCTACACTCTATCCCCTGCACTCTATACCATACACTCTACACTCTATACTCTACACTCTATACCCTACACTCTACACTCTATACCCTACACTCTACACTCTATACCCTACACTCTATACCCTACAATCTATACCATACACTCTATACCATACACTATATACCCTACACTCTACACTCTATACCCTACACTCTACACTCTATACCCTACACTCTATACCCTACAATCTATATCATACACTCTATACCATACAGTCTATACCCTACACTCTATACCTCACACTCTACACTCTATCCCCTGCACTCTATACCACACACTCTACACTCTATACCCTACACTCTATATCCTACACTCTACACTCTATACCCTACACTCTATACCCTACACTCTACACTCTATACCCTACACTCTATACCATACACTCTACACCCTACACTCTATACCCTACACTCTACACTCTATACACTACACTCTGTACCCTACACTCTATACCCTACACTCTATACCATACACTCTGTGCCCTACACTCTATACCTCACACTCTACACTATATCCACTGCACTCTATACCATACACTCTACACTCTATACCCTACACTCTATACCCTACACTCTACACTCTATACCCTACACTCTATACCCTACACTCTACACTCTATACCCTACACTCTACACTCTATACCCTACACTCTATACCCTACAATCTATACCATACACTCTATACCATACACTCTATACCCTACACTCTATACCCTACACTCTACACTCTATACCCTACACTCTATACGCTACACTCTATACCCTACACTCTACACTCTATACCCAACACTCTATTCCATACACTCTATACCCTACACTCTATACTCTACACTCTACACTCTATACCCAACACTCTATTCCATACACTCTATACCCTACACTCTATACCCTACACCCTACGCTCTATACCCTACACTCTATACCCTACACTCTACACTCTATACCCAACACTCTATTCCATACACTCTATACCCTACACTCTATACCCTACACTCTACACTCTATACCCAACACTCTATTCCATACACTCTATACCCTACACTCTATAACCTACACCCTACGCTCTATACCCTACACTCTATACCCTACACTCTACACTCTATACCCTACACTCTACACTCTATACCCTTCACTCTATACCCCACACGCTATACCCTACACTCTATACCCTACACTCTATACCCTACACTCTATACCCTACAATCTACACCCTACACTCTATACCCTACACCCTATACCCTACACTCTATACCCTACACTCAACACCCTACACTCTATACCCTACACTCTATACCCTACACTCTACACTCGATACCCTACACTCTATACCCTACAATCTATACCATACACTCTATACCATACACTCTATACCATACACTCTATCCCCTACACTCTATACCATACACTTTACACTCTATACCCTACTTTCTATACCCTACACTCTACACTCTATACCCTACACTCTATACCCTACACTCTACACTCTATACCCTACACTCTACACTCTATACCCTACACTCTACACCCTACACTCTATACCATACACTCTATACCCTACACTCTACACTCTATACCCTACACTCTATACCCTACACTCTATACCCTACACCCTACGCTCTATACCCTACACTCTATACCCTACACTCTACACTCTATACCCAACACTCTATACCCTACACTCTATACCCTACACTCTACACTCTATGCCCAACTCTCTAAACCCTACACTCTATACCCTACACTCTACACTCTATACCCTACACTCTATACCCTACACTCTACACTCTATACCCTACACTCTACACTCTATACCCTACTCTCTAAACCCTACACTCTATACCCTACACTCTACACTCTATACCCTACACTCTATACCCTACACTCTACACTCTATACCCTACACTCTATACCCTACAATCTACACCCTACACTTTATAGCTTACACTCTATACCCTACACTCTATACCCTAAACTCTATACCATACACTCTATACCCTACACTCTACACTCTATACCCTACTCTCTAAACCCTACACTCTATACCCTACACTCTACACTCTATACCCTACACTCTATACCCTACACTCTACACTCTATCCCCTACACTCTATACCCTACACTCTACACTCTATACCCTACACTCTACACTCTATACCCTACACTCTATACCCTACAATCTATACCATACACTCTATACCATACACTATATACCCTACACTCTACACTCTATACCCTACACTCTACACTCTATACCCTACACTCTATACCCTACAATCTATATCATACACTCTATACCATACAGTCTATACCCTACACTCTATACCTCACACTCTACACTCTATCCCCTGCACTCTATACCACACACTCTACACTCTATACCCTACACTCTATATCCTACACTCTACACTCTATACCCTACACTCTATACCCTACACTCTACACTCTATACCCTACACTCTATACCATACACTCTACACCCTACACTCTATACCCTACACTCTACACTCTATACACTACACTCTGTACCCTACACTCTATACCCTACACTCTATACCATACACTCTGTGCCCTACACTCTATACCTCACACTCTACACTATATCCCCTGCACTCTATACCATACACTCTACACTCTATACCCTACACTCTATACCCTACACTCTACACTCTATACCCTACACTCTATACCCTACAATCTACACCCTACACTTTATAGCTTACACTCTATACCCTACACTCTATACCCTAAACTCTATACCATACACTCTATACCCTACACTCTACACTCTATACCCTACTCTCTAAACCCTACACTCTATTCCCTACACTCTATACCATGCACTCTATACCCTACACTCTATACCCTACAATCTACACTCTATACCCTACAATCTATACACTACACTCTATACCCTACACTCTACACTCTATACCCTACACTCTACACTCTATACCCTACACTCTATACCCTACACTCTACACTCTATACCCTACACTCTATACCCTACACTCTATAACCTACACTCTACACTCTATGCCCAACTCTCTAAACCCTACACTCTATACCCTACACTCTACACTCTATACCCTACACTCTATACCCTACACTCTACACTCTATACCCTACACTCTACACTCTATACCCTACTCTCTAAACCCTACACTCTATACCCTACACTCTACACTCTATACCCTACACTCTATACCCTACACTCTACACTCTATACCCTACACTCTATACCCTACAATCTACACCCTACACTTTATAGCTTACACTCTATACCCTACACTCTATACCCTAAACTCTATACCATACACTCTATACCCTACACTCTATACCCTACAATCTATACCCTAAACTCTATACCATACACTCTATACCATACACTCTATACCCTACACTCTATACCCTACACTCTACACCCTATACCCTACACTCTACACTCTATACCCTACACTCTATATCCTACAATCTATACCATACACTCTATACCATACACTCTATACCCTACACTCTATACCTCACACTCTACACTCTATCCCCTGCACTCTATACCATACACTCTACACTCTATACCCTACACTCTATACCCTACACTCTACACTCTATACCCTACACTCTATATCCTACACTCTACACTCTATACCCTACACTCTACACTCTATACCCTACACTCTATACCCTACAATCTATACCATACACTCTATACCATACACTCTATACCCTACACTCTATACCCTACACTCTATACCCTACACTCTATACCATGCACTCTATACCCTACACTCTATATCATACACTCTATAGCCTACACTCTATTCCCTACACTCTATACCCTACACTCTATACCCTACTCTCTACACTCTATACCATACACTCTATACCCTACACTCTATACCCTACAATCTACACTCTATACCCTACAATCTATACACTACACTCTATACCCTACACTCTACACTCTATACCCTACACTCTACACTCTATACCCAACACTCTATACCCTACACTCTATACCCTACACTCTACACTCTATGCCCAACTCTCTAAACCCTACACTCTATACCCTACACTCTACACTCTATACCCTACACTCTATACCCTACACTCTACACTCTATACCCTACACTCTACACTCTATACCCTACTCTCTAAACCCTACACTCTATACCCTACACTCTACACTCTATACCCTACACTCTATACCCTACACTCTATACCCTACACTCTATACCCTACAATCTACACCCTACACTTTATAGCTTACACTCTATACCCTACACTCTATACCCTACACTCTATACCCTAAACTCTATACCATACACTCTATACCCTACACTCTACACTCTATCCCCTGCACTCTATACCATACACTCTACACTCTATACTCTACACTCTATACCCTACACTCTACACTCTATACCCTACACTCTATACCCTACACTCTACACTCTATACCCTACACTCTACACTCTATACCCTACACTCTATACCCTACAATCTATACCATACACTCTATACCATACACTATATACCCTACACTCTACACTCTATACCCTACACTCTACACTCTATACCCTACACTCTATACCCTACAATCTATATCATACACTCTATACCTTACAGTCTATACCCTACACTCTATACCTCACACTCTACACTCTATCCCCTGCACTCTATACCACACACTCTACACTCTATACCCTACACTCTATATCCTACACTCTACACTCTATACCCTACACTCTATACCCTACACTCTACACTCTATACCCTACACTCTATACCATACACTCTACACCCTACACTCTATACCCTACACTCTATACACTACACTCTAAACCCTACACTCTATACCCTACACTCTACACTCTATACCCTACACTCTATACCCTACACTCTACACTCTATCCCCTGCACTCTATACCATACACTCTACACTCTATACTCTACACTCTATACCCTACACTCTACACTCTATACCCTACACTCTATACCCTACACTCTACACTCTATACCCTACACTCTACACTCTATACCCTACACTCTATACCCTACAATCTATACCATACACTCTATACCATACACTATATACCCTACACTCTACACTCTATACCCTACACTCTACACTCTATACCCTACACTCTATACCCTACAATCTATATCATACACTCTATACCATACAGTCTATACCCTACACTCTATACCTCACACTCTACACTCTATCCCCTGCACTCTATACCACACACTCTACACTCTATACCCTACACTCTATATCCTACACTCTACACTCTATACCCTACACTCTATACCCTACACTCTACACTCTATACCCTACACTCTATACCATACACTCTACACCCTACACTCTATACCCTACACTCTATACACTACACTCTGTACCCTACACTCTATACCCTACACTCTATACCATACACTCTGTGCCCTACACTCTATACCTCACACTCTACACTATATCCCCTGCACTCTATACCATACACTCTACACTCTATACCCTACACTCTATACCCTACACTCTACACTCTATACCCTACACTCTATACCCTACACTCTACACTCTATACCCTACACTCTACACTCTATACCCTACACTCTATACCCTACAATCTATACCATACACTCTATACCATACACTCTATACCCTACACTCTATACCCTACACTCTACACTCTATACCCTACACTCTATACCCTACACTCTATACCCTACACTCTACACTCTATACCCAACACTCTATTCCATACACTCTATACCCTACACTCTATACTCTACACTATACACTCTATACCCTACACTCTGTACCAAACACTCTATACCCTACACTCTATACCGTACACTCTATACCCTACACTCTACACTCTATACCCTACACTCTATAACATACACTTTATACCCTACACTCTATACCTTACACTCTATACCCTACACTCTACACCCTACAATCTACAATCTATACCCTACACTCTATAACCTACACTCTATACCCTACACTCTACACCCTACTCTCTACACTTTATACCCTACACTCTACACTCTATACCCTACACTCTATACCCTACACTCTATACTCTACACTCTATACCCAACTCTCTAAACACTACACTCTATACCCTACACTCTACACTCTATACCCTACACTCTATACCCTACACTCTACACTCTATACCCCACACTCTACACTCTATACCCTACTCTCTAAACCCTACACTCTATACCCTACACTCTACACTCTATACCCTACACTCTATACCCTACACTCTACACTCTATCCCCTTCACTCTATACCATACACTCTACACTCTATACTCTACACTCTATACCCTACACTCTACACTCTATACCCTACACTCTATACCCTACACTCTACACTCTATACCCTACACTCTACACTCTATACCCTACACTCTATACCCTACAATCTATACCATACACTCTATACCATACACTATATACCCTACACTCTACACTCTATACCCTACACTCTACACTCTATACCCTACACTCTATACCCTACAATCTATATCATACACTCTATACCATACAGTCTATACCCTACACTCTATACCTCACACTCTACACTCTATCCCCTGCACTCTATACCACACACTCTACACTCTATACCCTACACTCTATATCCTACACTCTACACTCTATACCCTACACTCTATACCCTACACTCTACACTCTATACCCTACACTCTATACCATACACTCTACACCCTACACTCTATACCCTACACTCTACACTCTATACACTACACTCTGTACCCTACACTCTATACCCTACACTCTATACCATACACTCTGTGCCCTACACTCTATACCTCACACTCTACACTATATCCCCTGCACTCTATACCATACACTCTACACTCTATACCCTACACTCTATACCCTACACTCTACACTCTATACCCTACACTCTATACCCTACACTCTACACTCTATACCCTACACTCTACACTCTATACCCTACACTCTATACCCTACAATCTATACCATACACTCTATACCATACACTCTATACCCTACACTCTATACCCTACACTCTACACTCTATACCCTACACTCTATACGCTACACTCTATACCCTACACTCTACACTCTATACCCAACACTCTATTCCATACACTCTATACCCTACACTCTATACTCTACACTCTACACTCTATACCCAACACTCTATTCCATACACTCTATACCCTACACTCTATACCCTACACCCTACGCTCTATACCCTACACTCTATACCCTACACTCTACACTCTATACCCAACACTCTATTCCATACACTCTATACCCTACACTCTATACCCTACACTCTACACTCTATACCCAACACTCTATTCCATACACTCTATACCCTACACTCTATAACCTACACCCTACGCTCTATACCCTACACTCTATACCCTACACTCTACACTCTATACCCTACACTCTACACTCTATACCCTACAATCTATACCATACACTCTATACCATACACTCTATACCCTACACTCTATACCCTACACTCTACACTCTATACCCTACACTCTATACGCTACACTCTATACCCTACACTCTACACTCTATACCCAACACTCTATTCCATACACTCTATACCCTACACTCTATACTCTACACTCTACACTCTATACCCAACACTCTATTCCATACACTCTATACCCTACACTCTATACCCTACACCCTACGCTCTATACCCTACACTCTATACCCTACACTCTACACTCTATACCCAACACTCTATTCCATACACTCTATACCCTACACTCTATACCCTACACTCTACACTCTATACCCAACACTCTATTCCATACACTCTATACCCTACACTCTATAACCTACACCCTACGCTCTATACCCTACACTCTATACCCTACACTCTACACTCTATACCCTACACTCTACACTCTATACCCTTCACTCTATACCCCACACGCTATACCCTACACTCTATACCCTACACTCTATACCCTACACTCTATACCCTACAATCTACACCCTACACTCTATACCCTACACCCTATACCCTACACTCTATACCCTACACTCAACACCCTACACTCTATACCCTACACTCTACACTCGATACCCTACACTCTATACCCTACAATCTATACCATACACTCTATACCATACACTCTATACCATACACTCTATCCCCTACACTCTATACCATACACTTTACACTCTATACCCTACACTCTATACCCTACACTCTACACTCGATACCCTACACTCTATACCCTACAATCTATACCATACACTCTATACCATACACTCTATACCATACACTCTATCCCCTACACTCTATACCATACACTTTACACTCTATACCCTACACTCTATACCCTACACTCTACACTCTATACCCTACACTCTACACTCTATACCCTACACTCTACACCCTACACTCTATACCATACACTCTATACCCTACACTCTACACTCTATACCCTACACTCTATACCCTACACTCTATACCCTACACCCTACGCTCTATACCCTACACTCTATACCCTACACTCTACACTCTATACCCAACACTCTATTCCATATACTCTATACCCTACACTCTATACCCTACACTATACACTCTATACCCTACACTCTACACTTTGCACTCTATACCCTACACTCTATACTCTATACCCTACACTCTATACCGTACATTCTACACTCTATACCCTACACTCTATACCCTACACTCTAATCCCTACACTCTACACTCTATACCCTACACTCTATACCCTACACTCTATACCCTACACTCTACACTCTATACCCTACACTCTATACCCTACACTCTATACCCTACACTCTACACTCTATACCCTACACTCTATATCATACACTATACACTCTATACCCTACACTCTACACTCTATACCATACACTCTTTACCCTACACTTAATACCCTACACTCTATACCCTACACTCTACACTCTATACCCTACACTCTATACCATACACTATGCACTCTATACCCTACACTCTACACTCTATACCTTACACTCTTTACCCTACACTCTATACCCTACACTCTATACCCTACACTCTACACTCTATAACCTACACTCTATACCATGCACTCTATATCCTACACTCTATACCCTACACTCTATACCCTACACTCTACACTCTATACCCTACACTCTATACCATACTCTCTATACCCTACACTCTATGCCCTACACTCTAATCTCCATACCATACACTCTATACCCTACACGCTATACCCTACACTCTATACCCTACACTCTACACTCTATACCCTACACTCTATACCCTACACTCTATACCCTACACTCTACACTCTATACCCTACACTCTATATCATACACTATACACTCTATACCCTACACTCTACACTCTATACCATACACTCTTTACCCTACACTTAACCCTCCGTCACATACAACTGATCTGACAGGCGCTTCTCTTTTACTTTCATTTCTCCTTCCTCACCAGATTGTGAGGAAACCCCCTCCCTCCAGGTAGTCTCCTGTCTCTTGAAGGTCTGTGAAACCTGATATCACAGTTGGATTTCAGAGCTTCAGGGGAGAGGATATAGCTGCACAGATCTCTCAGGCTCATTGTATGTGAATACGTCACATTCAGTAAGGTTGGTATTTTATGTTTTTATTCATCACAATAGTTTATTTAGCTTGTTTTATGAATGTATAGCACAAAATGTGAGGATATTTCATAGAAATAAGGTAGATTTTATAAAAGAAAGTGTGCTGCTCAGGCATATACAGTAGTTCCCTAACATATTCCTTCTCTTGCTTCAGATTATCTGCTGAAATGGAGAGGAAAATGTACAATTTATCCAAACAACTTGATGTTGAGGAAGTAACAAACATGCTGTTAGATGATAGAGACCTCACACTGAATGAGGATTTAGGAGAGGAAAGTGAGATTGATCCTCATGATGAGGTGGAAGAATGTGTCCTGGATTCTGAAACAGAGCAAGATGGTGACAGTGGTGAGGATGAAGAAGTTGGATCATATTATATTGGAAAAGATAAAAATACTAAATGGAACAAGAAGCCATTCCATAAAAAACGTAGGGAACCTTTAAACATTATTACTCACCTTCCTGCAGTAATAGGAACTGCACGTAATACAAAAACTGCAGTTGAATGCTGGAACAGTATATTTACAGATGACATTCTGGACTCTATTGTCACATATACCAACCAATATATAGACATTATAAAGGACAAGTACATCTGCAACAGAACCATCAAGCCCACAGATGAAATAGAACTGCGTGCTTTTTTTGGATTACTGTACCTTGCAGGAGCTTATAGGGCAAATAGACAAAGTTTGGAGGAACTTTGGGGTAAAGATGGGGATGAAGTTGAAAAATTTAGCCTTGTTATGTCCATAAACAGATTCAAGATTCTAATTCGTTGCCTTCGGTTTGACGACAGAACTACCCGAACCGAACGCAAAACACATGACCGACTTGCTCCAATTCGTGATATATTTCAAAGATTTGTTGTAAACTGTAAACAAAGTTATTACCCTGGAGAGAATCTCACTATTGACGAAATGCTCCCTGGTTTTCGTGGTAGATGTGCCTTTCGTCAATATATTCCATCAAAGCCAAACAAATATGGAATAAAAATTTATGCCCTTGTTGATGCCAGTAAGACCTACACTTACAACCTGGAAGTTTATGCAGGAAAACAACCAGAAGGTCCTTACTGTGTGAGCAACAAACCCATTGATGTTGTAAAAAGACTGGCTGAACCCTTATTTGGATCGGGTCGCAATATTACAGCTGACAATTGGTTTACAAGTTGTGATCTGATTGATTATCTGAAAATTCAGAAGCTGTCATATGTGGGAACTGTAAGAAAAAACAAAAGGGAATTGCCGCCACAGTTTGTAAGTGTGAAAGAGAGACAACAGTACAGCAGTATGTTTGCATTCCATAATGGAAAGGCTTTAGTTTCCTATGTACCACATGCCAAAAAAATCGTACTTCTTCTATCAACACTTCATGATGATGCTGCCATCGATCCTGGGACTGGGGCAGAAAAAAAACCGGAGATAATTACATTTTACAATGCCACCAAAGGGGGTGTGGATACAGCAGATCAGATGTGCTCCACTTTCAACGTCAGCAGAAACATCAAAAGCTGGCCAATGGTCATATTTTTTGCTATGTTGAATTTGGGTGGTATAAATTCACAAGTAATTTATCTTGAAAACAAGCTTGAACCACTCCGTAGACGATTGTATCTGAAAAAATTGGCCCATGAACTAGTACTTGGAGAGCTACGCAGGAGAAGCGTGAAAACAATCGGTATCCCCTCTCGCCTTCAAGTTCAGCTCAAAAGGTTCCACCCAGAAGATGATGGTGGAAAGTCACCATATGCACCACCTCACAAAAGAAGGAGATGCACCACCTGCCAAACGGAAAGCGGAACCAGAAGGCTTTCAAATTATGAATGTCTCAAATGTCATAAAGCAATTTGCCTGACACATGCAAAAATGGTGTGTAATTCTTGCTATTTGCTCTGCAAGTGTGACTTTTCTGGGGAAACCTCAGCATCTACTTCTGAATGAATATGTTTTTAATAGTACTTAAGGTACCTTAAAATTAAGTTTGTGTTCAAAAATTTTCTTTGTACATTTTTTTGAGAGAGTCGAACTGGGGACAATTTGGCGGGAGTTTTGAAAAGTTTGTATTTCATAGTTATTAGTTTTATGTTAAGTAAATGTTTTTTTTTGCAACTGATTATGTGTAGTCTCTTTTATTACATCCCTATGAAGGTCACTGATCACTTTTAGAGCACTGAAATTGCAAACATTAGATAATATAGGTATTTTTCCAGCAGGCGCCTGACAGGCACATTATATGTGAACTCGTTAGTCCGAATATTGTATGTGACGGAGGGTTAATACCCTACACTCTATACCCTACACTCTACACTCTATACCCTACACTCTATACCATACACTATACACTCTATACCCTACACTCTACACTCTATACCTTACACTCTTTACCCTACACTCTATACCCTACACTCTATACCCTACACTCTACACTCTATAACCTACACTCTATACCATGCACTCTATATCCTACACTCTATACCCTACACTCTATACCCTACACTCTATGCCCTACACTCTAATCTCCATACCATACACTCTATACCCTACACGCTATACCCTACACTCTATACCCTACACTCTATACCCTACACTCTACACTCTATACCCTACACTCTATACCATACACTCTATACCCTACACTCTACACTCTATACCCTACACTCTATACCATACACTCTATACCATACACTCTATACCATACACTCTACACTCTATTCCCTACACTCTATACCATACACTCTATACCCTACACTCTATACCCTACACTATACACTCTATACCCTACACTCTACACTCTATACCATACACTCTATACCCTACACTTTATACCCTACACTCTACACCCTACAATCTATACCCTACACTCTATACCCTACACCCTACACTCTATACCCTACAATCTACACTCTATACACTACACTCTATACCATACACTCTATACCCTACACTCTATACCATACACTCTACACCATACACTCTATACCATACACTCTATACCCCACACTCTACACTCTATACCCTACACTCTATACCCTACACTCTATACTATACACTCTATACCCTACACTCTATACCCTACACTATACACTCTATACCCTACACTCTACACCATACACTCTATACCCTACACTCTATACTCTACGCTATACACTCTATACCTTACAATCTATACCTTACACTCTTTACCCTACACTCTATACCCTACACTCTATACCCTACACTCTACACTCTATAACCTACACTCTATACCATACACTCTATATCATACACTCTATACCCTACACTCTATACCCTACACTCTACACTCTATACCCTACACTCTATACCATACTCTCTATACCCTACACTCTATGCCCTACACTCTAATCTCCATACCATACACTCTATACCCTACACTCTATAACATACATTCTACACCCTACACTCTATACCATACACTCTATACCATACACTCTACACTCTATACCATACACTCTATACCCTACACTCTACACTTTATACCCTACACTCTATACCCTACAATCTATACCCTACACTCTATACCCTACACGCTATACCCTACACTCTATACCCTACACTCTATACCCTACAATCTACACTCTACACCCTACACTCTATACCATACACTCTATACCCTACACTCTACACTCTATACCCTACACTCTATACCATACACTCTATACCATACACTATATGCCCTACACTCTAATCTCCATACCATACACTCTATACCCTACACTCTATAACATACATTCTACACCCTACACTCTATACCATACACTCTATACCCTACACTCTACACTCTATACCATACACTATATACCCTACACGCTACACTCTATACCCTAAACTCTACACCCTACACTCTATACCCTACACTCTATACCCTACACTCTATACCCTACACTCTATACCCTACACTCTACACTCTATACCCTACACTCTATACCCTACACTCTATACCATACACTCTATACCTCACACTCTACACTATATCCCCTGCACTCTATACCATACACTCTACACTCTATACCCTACACTCTACACTCTATACCCTACACTCTATACCCTACAATCTATACCATACACTCTATACCATACACTCTATACCCTACCCTCTATACCCTACACTCTACACTCTATACCCTACACTCTATACCCTACACTCTATACCCTACACTCTACACTCTATACCCTACAATCTACACTCTATACCCTACACTCTATACCCTATAATCTATACCATACACTCTATACCCTACACTCTATACCTCACACTCTACACTCTATCCCCTGCACTCTATACCATACACTCTACACTCTATACCCTACATTCTATACCCTACACTCTACACTCTATGCCCTACACTCTACACTTTATACCCTACACTCTACACTCTATACCCTACACTCTATACCCTACAATCTATACCATACACTCCTTACTATATACTCTATACCCTACACTCTATACCTCACACTCTACACTCTATCCCCTACACTCTACACTCTATACCCTACACTATATACCCTACAATCTATACCATACACTCTATACCATACACTCTATACCCTACCATCTATACCCTACACTCTACACTCTATACCCTACACTCTATAAACTACACTCTAAACCCTACACTCTACACTCTATACCCTACACTCTACAGTCTATACCCTACACTCTATACCCTACAATCTATACCATACACTCTATACCATACACTATATGCCCTACACTCTAATCTCCATACCATACACTCTATACCCTACACTCTATAACATACATTCTACACCCTACACTCTATACCATACACTCTATACCCTACACTCTACACTCTATACCATACACTCTATACCCTACACGCTACACTCTATACCCTAAACTCTACACCCTACACTCTATACCCTACACTCTATACCCTACACTCTATACCCTACACTCTATACCCTACACTCTACACTCTATACCCTACACTCTATACCCTACACTCTATACCATACACTCTATACCTCACACTCTACACTCTATCCCCTGCACTCTATACCATACACTCTACACTCTATACCCTACACTCTACACTCTATACCCTACACTCTATACCCTACAATCTATACCATACACTCTATACCATACACTCTATACCCTACCCTCTATACCCTACACTCTACACTCTATACCCTACACTCTATACCCTACACTCTATACCCTACACTCTACACTCTATACCCTACAATCTACACTCTATACCCTACACTCTATACCCTATAATCTATACCATACACTCTATACCCTACACTCTATACCTCACACTCTACACTCTATCCCCTGCACTCTATACCATACACTCTACACTCTATACCCTACATTCTATACCCTACACTCTACACTCTATGCCCTACACTCTACACTTTATACCCTACACTCTACACTCTATACCCTACACTCTATACCCTACAATCTATACCATACACTCCTTACTATATACTCTATACCCTACACTCTATACCTCACACTCTACACTCTATCCCCTACACTCTACACTCTATACCCTACACTATATACCCTACAATCTATACCATACACTCTATACCATACACTCTATACCCTACCATCTATACCCTACACTCTACACTCTATACCCTACACTCTATAAACTACACTCTAAACCCTACACTCTACACTCTATACCCTACACTCTACAGTCTATACCCTACACTCTATACCCTACAATCTATACCATACACTCTATACCATACACTCTATACCCTACACTCTATACCTCACACTCTACACTCTATCCCCTGCACTCTATACCATACACTCTACACTCTATACCCTACACTCTATACCCTACACTCTACACTCTATACCCTACACTCTACACTCTATACCCTACACTCAATACCCTACAATCTATTCCATACACTCTATACCATACACTCTATACCCTACACTCTGCACTCTATACCCTACACTCTATACCCTACAATCTATACCATACACTCCATACCATGCACTCTATACCCTACACTCTATACCTCACACTCTACACTCTATCCCCTGCACTCTATACCACACTCTCTACACTCTATACCCTACACTCTATACCCTACACTCTACACTCTATACCCTACACTCTATACCCTACACTCTACACTCTATACCCTACACTCTACACTCTATACCCTACACTCTATACCCTACAATCTATACCATACACTCTATACCATACACTCTACACCCTACACTCTATACCCTACACTCTACACTCTATACCCTACAATCTATACCATACACTCTATACCATACACTCTATACCCTACCCTCTATACCCTACACTCTACACTCTATACCCTACACTCTATACCCTACACTCTATACCCTACACTCTACACTCTATACCCTACAATCTACACTCTATACCCTACACTCTATACCCTATAATCTATACCATACACTCTATACCCTACACTCTATACCTCACACTCTACACTCTATCCCCTGCACTCTATACCATACACTCTACACTCTATACCCTACATTCTATACCCTACACTCTACACTCTATGCCCTACACTCTACACTTTATACCCTACACTCTACACTCTATACCCTACACTCTATACCCTACAATCTATACCATACACTCCTTACTATACACTCTATACCCTACACTCTATACCTCACACTCTACACTCTATCCCCTACACTCTACACTCTATACCCTACACTCTATACCCTACAATCTATACCATACACTCTATACCATACACTCTATACCCTACCATCTATACCCTACACTCTACACTCTATACCCTACACTCTATAAACTACACTCTAAACCCTACACTCTACACTCTATACCCTACACTCTACAGTCTATACCCTACACTCTATACCCTACAATCTATACCATACACTCTATACCATACACTCTATACCCTACACTCTATACCTCACACTCTACACTCTATCCCCTGCACTCTATACCATACACTCTACACTCTATACCCTACACTCTATACCCTACACTCTACACTCTATACCCTACACTCTACACTCTATACCCTACACTCTATACCCTACAATCTATTCCATACACTCTATACCATACACTCTATACCCTACACTCTGCACTCTATACCCTACACTCTATACCCTACAATCTATACCATACACTCCATACCATGCACTCTATACCCTACACTCTATACCTCACACTCTACACTCTATCCCCTGCACTCTATACCACACTCTCTACACTCTATACCCTACACTCTATACCCTACACTCTACACTCTATACCCTACACTCTATACCCTACACTCTACACTCTATACCCTACACTCTACACTCTATACCCTACACTCTATACCCTACAATCTATACCATACACTCTATACCATACACTCTACACCCTACACTCTATACCCTACACTCTACACTCTATACCCTACACTCTATACCCTACACTCTATACCCTACACTCTATAGCCTACACTCTATACCTCACACTATACACTATATCCCCTGCATTCTATACCATACACTCTACACTCTATTCCCTACACTCTATACCCTACACTCTACACTCTATACCCTACACTCTATACCCTACACTCTACACTCTATACCCTACACTCTACACTCTATACCCTACACTCTATACCCTACAATCTATACCATACACTCTATACCATACACTCTATACCCTACACTCTATACATAGTAACATAGTAACATATTAACATAGTTAGTAAGGCCGAAAAAAGACATTTGTCCATCCAGTTCAGCCTATATTCCATCATAATAAATCCCCAGATCTACGTCCTTCTACAGAACCTAATAATTGTATGATACAATATTGTTCTGCTCCAGGAAGACATCCAGGCCTCTCTTGAACCCCTCGACTGAGTTCGCCATCACCACCTCCTCAGGCAAGCAATTCCAGATTCTCACTGCCCTAACAGTAAAGAATCCTCTTCTATGTTGGTGGAAAAACCTTCTCTCCTCCAGACGCAAAGAATGCCCCCTTGTGCCCGTCACCTTCCTTGGTATAAACAGATCCTCAGCGAGATATTTGTATTGTCCCCTTATATACTTATACATGGTTATTAGATCGCCCCTCAGTCGTCTTTTTTCTAGACTAAATAATCCTAATTTCGCTAATCTATCTGGGTATTGTAGTTCTCCCATCCCCTTTATTAATTTTGTTGCCCTCCTTTGTACTCTCTCTAGTTCCATTATATCCTTCCTGAGCACCGGTGCCCAAAACTGGTCACAGTACTCCATGTGCGGTCTAACTAGGGATTTGTACAGAGGCAGTATAATGCTCTCATCATGTGTATCCAGACCTCTTTTAATGCACCCCATGATCCTGTTTGCCTTGGCAGCTGCTGCCTGGCACTGGCTGCTCCAGGTAAGTTTATCATTAACTAGGATCCCCAAGTCCTTCTCCCTGTCAGATTTACCCAGTGGTTTCCTATGGACTGAACAAGAAACCACCAAAAATTTTAACCAGTCATCGTTCTCACAACACTGAGGACCAGTCATTCGAAATGACTTCTCCATGCATTTTATGCATTGGTAAAAGCACTATGATGAAAAGTGTGATATGTTTTCAGGTACAGTGGGGCAAAAAAGTATTTAGTCAGTCAGCAATAGTGCAAGTTCCACCACTTAAAAAGATGAGAGGCGCCTGTAATTTACATCATAGGTAGACCTCAACTATGGGAGACAAACTGAGAAAAAAAAATCCAGAAAATCACATTGTCTGTTTTTTTAACATTTTATTTGCATATTATGGTGGAAAATAAGTATTTGGTCAGAAATAAACAATCAAGATTTCTGGCTCTCACAGACCTGTAACTTCTTCTTTAAGAGTCTCCTCTTTCCTCCACTCATTACCTGTAGTAATGGCACCTGTTTAAACTTGTTATCAGTATAAAAAGACACCTGTGCACACCCTCAAACAGTCTGACTCCAAACTCCACTACGGTGAAGACCAAAGAGCTGTTAAAGGACACCAAAAACAAAATTGTAGCCCTGCACCAGGCTGGGAAGACTGAATCTGCAATAGCCAACCAGCTTGGAGTGAAGAAATGAACAGTGGGAGCAATAATTAGAAAATGGAAGACATACAAGACCACTGATAATCTCCCTCGATCTGGGGCTCCACGCAAAATCCCACCCCGTGGGGTCAGAATGATCACAAGAACGGTGAGCAAAAATCCCAGAACCACGCGGGGGGGCCTAGTGAATGAACTGCAGAGAGCTGGGACCAATGTAACAAGGCCTACCATAAGTAACACACTATGCCACCATGGACTCAGATCCTGCAGTGCCAGACGTGTCCCACTGCTTAAGCCAGTACATGTCCGGGTCCGTCTGAAGTTTCCTAGAGAGCATTTGGATGATCCAGAGGAGTTTTGGGAGAATGTCCTATGGTCTGATGAAACCAAACTGGAACTGTTTGGTAGAAACACAACTTGTCATGTTTGGAGGAAAAAGAATACTGAGTTGCATCCATCAAACACCATACCTACTGTAAAGCATGGTGGTGGAAACATCATGCTTTTGGGCTGTTTCTCTGCAAAGTGGCCAGGACGACTGATCCGGGTACATGAAAGAATGAATGGGGCCATGTATCGTGAGATTTTGAGTGCAAACCTCCTTCCATCAGCAAGGGCATTGAAGATGAAACGTGGCTGGGTCTTTCAACATGACAATGATCCAAAGCACACCGCCAGGGCAACGAAGGAGTGGCTTCGTAAGAAGCATTTCAAGGTCCTGGAGTGGCCTAGCCAGTCTCCAGATCTCAACCCTATAGAAAACCTTTGGAGGGAGTTGAAAGTCCGTGTTGCCAAGCGAAAAGCCAAAAACATCACTGCTCTAGAAGAGATCTGCATGGAGGAATGGGCCAACATGCCAACAACAGCGTGTGGCAACCTTGTGAAGACTTACAGAAAACGTTTGACCTCTGTCATTGCCAACAAAGGATATATTACAAAGTATTGAGATGAAATTTTGTTTCTGACCAAATACTTATTTTCCACCATAATATGCAAATAAAATGTTAAAAAAACAGACAATGTGATTTTCTGGATTTTTTTTTCTCAGTTTGTCTCCCATAGTTGAGGTCTACCTATGATGTAAATTACAGACGCCTCTCATCTTTTTCAGTGGTGGAACTTGCACTATTGCTGACTGACTAAATACTTTTTTGCCCCACTGTATCTCCTATACTAATAGAGCCACATGCTCACCGGTTTGCCACATGATGTAGGCCTATGGACTGAACAAGAAACCACCAAAAATTTTAACCAGTCATCGTTCTCACAACACTGAGGACCAGTCATTCGAAATGACTTCTCCATGCATTTTATGCATTGGTAAAAGCACTATGATGAAAAGTGTGATATGTTTTCAGGTATCTCCTATACTAATAGAGCCACATGCTCACCGGTTTGCCACACGATGTAGGCCTATGGACTGAACAAGAAACCACCAAAAATTTTAACCAGTCATCGTTCTCACAACACTGAGGACCAGTCATTCGAAATGACTTCTCCATGCATTTTATGCATTGGTAAAAGCACTATGATGAAAAGTGTGATATGTTTTCAGGTATCTCCTATACTAATAGAGCCACATGCTCACCGGTTTGCCACACGATGTAGGCCTATGGACTGAACAAGAAACCACCAAAAATTTTAACCAGTCATCGTTCTCACAACACTGAGGACCAGTCATTCGAAATGACTTCTCCATGCATTTTATGCATTGGTAAAAGCACTATGATGAAAAGTGTGATATGTTTTCTGGTATCTCCTATACTAATAGAGCCACATGCTCACCGGTTTGCCACATGATGTAGGCCTATGGACTGAACAAGAAACCACCAAAAATTTTAACCAGTCATCGTTCTCACAACACTGAGGACCAGTCATTCGAAATGACTTCTCCATGCATTTTATGCATTGGTAAAAGCACTATGATGAAAAGTGTGATATGTTTTCAGGTATCTCCTATACTAATAGAGCCACATGCTCACCGGTTTGCCACATGATGTAGGCCTATGGACTGAACAAGAAACCACCAAAAATTTTAACCAGTCATCGTTCTCACAACACTGAGGACCAGTCATTCGAAATGACTTATCCATGCATTTTATGCATTGGTAAAAGCACTATGATGAAAAGTGTGATATGTTTTCAGGTATCTCCTATACTAATAGAGCCACATGCTCACCGGTTTGCCACATGATGTAGGCCTATGGACTGAACAAGAAACCACCAAAAATTTTAACCAGTCATCGTTCTCACAACACTGAGGACCAGTCATTCGAAATGACTTCTCCATGCATTTTATGCATTGGTAAAAGCACTATGATGAAAAGTGTGATATGTTTTCAGGTATCTCCTATACTAATAGAGCCACATGCTCACCGGTTTGCCACATGATGTAGGCCTATGGACTAAACAAGAAACCACCAAAAATTTTAACCAGTCATCGTTCTCACAACACTGAGGACCAGTCATTCGAAATGACTTCTCCATGCATTTTATGCATTGGTAAAAGCACTATGATGAAAAGTGTGATATGTTTTCTGGTATCTCCTATACTAATAGAGCCACATGCTCACCGGTTTGCCACATGATGTAGGCCTATGGACTGAACAAGAAACCACCAAAAATTTTAACCAGTCATCGTTCTCACAACACTGAGGACCAGTCATTCGAAATGACTTCTCCATGCATTTTATGCATTGGTAAAAGCACTATGATGAAAAGTGTGATATGTTTTCAGGTATCTCCTATACTAATAGAGCCACATGCTCACCGGTTTGCCACATGATGTAGGCCTATGGACTGAACAAGAAACCACCAAAAATTTTAACCAGTCATCGTTCTCACAACACTGAGGACCAGTCATTCGAAATGACTTCTCCATGCATTTTATGCATTGGTAAAAGCACTATGATGAAAAGTGTGATATGTTTTCAGGTATCTCCTATACTAATAGAGCCACATGCTCACCGGTTTGCCACATGATGTAGGCCTATGGACTGAACAAGAAACCACCAAAAATTTTAACCAGTCATCGTTCTCACAACACTGAGGACCAGTCATTAGACATGACTTCTCCATGCATTTTATGCATTGGTAAAAGCACTATGATGAAAAGTGTGATATGTTTTCAGGTATCTCCTATACTAATAGAGCCACATGCTCACCGATTTGCCACATGATGTAGGCCTATGGACTGAACAAGAAACCACCAAAAATTTTAACCAGTCATCGTTCTCACAACACTGAGGACCAGTCATTCGAAATGACTTCTCCATGCATTTTATGCATTGGTAAAAGCACTATGATGAAAAGTGTGATATGTTTTCAGATATCTCCTATACTAATAGAGCCACATGCTCACCGGTTTGCCACATGATGTAGGCCTATGGACTGAACAAGAAACCACCAAAAATTTTAACCAGTCATCGTTCTCACAACACTGAGGACCAGTCATTCGAAATGACTTCTCCATGCATTTTATGCATTGGTAAAAGCACTATGATGAAAAGTGTGATGTTTTCTGGTATCTCCTATACTAATAGAGCCACATGCTCACCGGTTTGCCACATGATGTAGGCCTATGGACTGAACAAGAAACCACCAAAAATTTTAACCAGTCATCGTTCTCACAACACTGAGGACCAGTCATTCGAAATGACTTCTCCATGCATTTTATGCATTGGTAAAAGCACTATGATGAAAAGTGTGATATGTTTTCAGGTATCTCCTATACTAATAGAGCCACATGCTCACCGGTTTGCCACATGATGTAGGCCTATGGACTGAACAAGAAACCACCAAAAATTTTAACCAGTCATCGTTCTCACAACACTGAGGACCAGTCATTCGAAATGACTTCTCCATGCATTTTATGCATTGGTAAAAGCACTATGATGAAAAGTGTGATATGTTTTCAGGTATTTCCTATACTAATAGAGTCACATGCTCACCGGTTTGCCACATGATGTAGGCCTATGGACTGAACAAGAAACCACCAAAAATTTTAACCAGTCATCGTTCTCACAACACTGAGGACCAGTCATTCGAAATGACTTCTCCATGCATTTTATGCATTGGTAAAAGCACTATGATGAAAAGTGTGATATGTTTTCAGGTATCTCCTATACTAATAGAGCCACATGCTCACCGGTTTGCCACATGATGTAGGCCTATGGACTAAACAAGAAACCACCAAAAATTTTAACCAGTCATCGTTCTCACAACACTGAGGACCAGTCATTCGAAATGACTTCTCCATGCATTTTATGCATTGGTAAAAGCACTATGATGAAAAGTGTGATATGTTTTCTGGTATCTCCTATACTAATAGAGCCACATGCTCACCGGTTTGCCACATGATGTAGGCCTATGGACTGAACAAGAAACCACCAAAAATTTTAACCAGTCATTGTTCTCACAACACTGAGGACCAGTCATTCGAAATGACTTCTCCATGCATTTTATGCATTGGTAAAAGCACTATGATGAAAAGTGTGATATGTTTTCAGGTATCTCCTATACTAATAGAGCCACATGCTCACCGGTTTGCCACATGATGTAGGCCTATGGACTGAACAAGAAACCACCAAAAATTTTAACCAGTCATCGTTCTCACAACACTGAGGACCAGTCATTCGAAATGACTTCTCCATGCATTTTATGCATTGGTAAAAGCACTATGATGAAAAGTGTGATATGTTTTCAGGTATCTCCTATACTAATAGAGCCACATGCTCACCGGTTTGCCACATGATGTAGGCCTATGGACTGAACAAGAAACCACCAAAAATTTTAACCAGTCATCGTTCTCACAACACTGAGGACCAGTCATTCGAAATGACTTCTCCATGCATTTTATGCATTGGTAAAAGCACTATGATGAAAAGTGTGATATGTTTTCAGGTATCTCCTATACTAATAGAGCCACATGCTCACCGGTTTGCCACATGATGTAGGCCTATGGACTGAACAAGAAACCACCAAAAATTTTAACCAGTCATCGTTCTCACAACACTGAGGACCAGTCATTCGAAATGACTTCTCCATGCATTTTATGCATTGGTAAAAGCACTATGATGAAAAGTGTGATATGTTTTCAGGTATCTCCTATACTAATAGAGCCACATGCTCACCGGTTTGCCACACGATGTAGGCCTATGGACTGAACAAGAAACCACCAAAAATTTTAACCAGTCATCGTTCTCACAACACTGAGGACCAGTCATTCGAAATGACTTCTCCATGCATTTTATGCATTGGTAAAAGCATAGATACCTGAAAACATATCACACTTTTCATCATAGTGCTTTTACCAATGCATAAAATGCATGGAGAAGTCATTTCGAATGACTGGTCCTCAGTGTTGTGAGAACAATGACTGGTTAAAATTTTTGGTGGTTTCTTGTTCAGTCCATAGGCCTACATCATGTGGCAAACCGGTGAGCATGTGGCTCTATTAGTATAGGAGATACCTGAAAACATATCACACTTTTCATCATAGTGCTTTTACCAATGCATAAAATGCATGGAGAAGTCATTTCGAATGACTGGTCCTCAGTGTTGTGAGAACGATGACTGGTTAAAATTTTTGGTGGTTTCTTGTTCAGTCCATAGGCCTACATCATGTGGCAAACCGGTGAGCATGTGGCTCTATTAGTATAGGAGATACCTGAAAACATATCACACTTTTCATCATAGTGCTTTTACCAATGCATAAAATGCATGGAGAAGTCATTTCGAATGACTGGTCCTCAGTGTTGTGAGAACGATGACTGGTTAAAATTTTTGGTGGTTTCTTGTTCAAGTCCATAGGCCTACATCATGTGACAAACCGGTGAGCATGTGGCTCTATTAGTATAGGAGATACCTGAAAACATATCACACTTTTCATCATAGTGCTTTTACCAATGCATAAAATGCATGGAGAAGTCATTTCGAATGACTGGTCCTCAGTGTTGTGAGAACGATGACTGGTTAAAATTTTTGGTGGTTTCTTGTTCAGTCCATAGGCCTACATCATGTGGCAAACCGGTGAGCATGTGGCTCTATTAGTATAGGAGATACCTGAAAACATATCACACTTTTCATCATAGTGCTTTTACCAATGCATAAAATGCATGGAGAAGTCATTTCGAATGACTGGTCCTCAGTGTTGTGAGAACGATGACTGGTTAAAATTTTTGGTGGTTTCTTGTTCAGTCCATAGGCCTACATCATGTGGCAAACCGGTGAGCATGTGGCTCTATTAGTATAGGAGATACCTGAAAACATATCACACTTTTCATCATAGTGCTTTTACCAATGCATAAAATGCATGGAGAAGTCATTTCGAATGACTGGTCCTCAGTGTTGTGAGAACGATGACTGGTTAAAATTATTGGTGGTTTCTTGTTCAGTCCATAGGCCTACATCATGTGGCAAACCGGTGAGCATGTGGCTCTATTAGTATAGGAGATACCTGAAAACATATCACACTTTTCATCATAGTGCTTTTACCAATGCATAAAATGCATGGAGAAGTCATTTCGAATGACTGGTCCTCAGTGTTGTGAGAACGATGACTGGTTAAAATTTTTGGTGGTTTCTTGTTCAGTCCATAGGCCTACATCATGTGGCAAACCGGTGAGCATGTGGCTCTATTAGTATAGGAGATACCTGAAAACATATCACACTTTTCATCATAGTGCTTTTACCAATGCATAAAATGCATGGAGAAGTCATTTCGAATGACTGGTCCTCAGTGTTGTGAGAACGATGGCTGGTTAAAATTTTTGGTGGTTTCTTGTTCAGTCCATAGGCCTACATCATGTGGCAAACCGGTGAGCATGTGGCTCTATTAGTATAGGAGATACCTGAAAACATATCACACTTTTCATCATAGTGCTTTTACCAATGCATAAAATGCATGGAGAAGTCATTTCAAATGACTGGTCCTCAGTGTTGTGAGAACGATGACTGGTTAAAATTTTTGGTGGTTTCTTGTTCAGTCCATAGGCCTACATCATGTGGCAAACAGGTGAGCATGTGGCTCTATTAGTATAGGAGATACCTGAAAACATATCACACTTTTCATCATAGTGCTTTTACCAATGCATAAAATGCATGGAGAAGTCATTTCGAATGACTGGTCCTCAGTGTTGTGAGAACGATGACTGGTTAAAATTTTTGGTGGTTTCTTGTTCAGTCCATAGGCCTACATCATGTGGCAAACCGGTGAGCATGTGGCTCTATTAGTATAGGAGATACCTGAAAACATATCACACTTTTCATCATAGTGCTTTTACCAATGCATAAAATGCATGGAGAAGTCATTTCGAATGACTGGTCCTCAGTGTTGTGAGAACGATGACTGGTTAAAATTTTTGGTGGTTTCTTGTTCAGTCCATAGGCCTACATCATGTGGCAAACCGGTGAGCATGTGGCTCTATTAGTATAGGAGATACCTGAAAACATATCACACTTTTCATCATAGTGCTTTTACCAATGCATAAAATGCATGGAGAAGTCATTTCGAATGACTGGTCCTCAGTGTTGTGAGAACGATGACTGGTTAAAATTTTTGGTGGTTTCTTGTTCAGTCCATAGGCCTACATCATGTGGCAAACCGGTGAGCATGTGGCTCTATTAGTATAGGAGATACCTGAAAACATATCACACTTTTCATCATAGTGCTTTTACCAATGCATAAAATGCATGGAGAAGTCATTTCGAATGACTGGTCCTCAGTGTTGTGAGAACGATGACTGGTTAAAATTTTTGGTGGTTTCTTGTTCAGTCCATAGGCCTACATCATGTGGCAAACCGGTGAGCATGTGGCTCTATTAGTATAGGAGATACCTGAAAACATATCACACTTTTCATCATAGTGCTTTTACCAATGCATAAAATGCATGGAGAAGTCATTTCGAATGACTGGTCCTCAGTGTTGTGAGAACGATGACTGGTTAAAATTTTTGGTGGTTTCTTGTTCAGTCCATAGGCCTACATCATGTGGCAAACCGGTGAGCATGTGGCTCTATTAGTATAGGAGATACCTGAAAACATATCACACTTTTCATCATAGTGCTTTTACCAATGCATAAAATGCATGGAGAAGTCATTTCGAATGACTGGTCCTCAGTGTTGTGAGAACGATGACTGGTTAAAATTTTTGATGGTTTCTTGTTCAGTCCATAGGCCTACATCATGTGGCAAACCGGTGAGCATGTGGCTCTATTAGTATAGGAGATACCTGAAAACATATCACACTTTTCATCATAGTGCTTTTACCAATGCATAAAATGCATGGAGAAGTCATTTCGAATGACTGGTCCTCAGTGTTGTGAGAACGATGACTGGTTAAAATTTTTGGTGGTTTCTTGTTCAGTCCATAGGCCTACATCATGTGGCAAACCGGTGAGCATGTGGCTCTATTAGTATAGGAGATACCTGAAAACATATCACACTTTTCATCATAGTGCTTTTACCAATGCATAAAATGCATGGAGAAGTCATTTCGAATGACTGGTCCTCAGTGTTGTGAGAACGATGACTGGTTAAAATTTTTGGTGGTTTCTTGTTCAGTCCATAGGCCTACATCATGTGGCAAACCGGTGAGCATGTGGCTCTATTAGTATAGGAGATACCTGAAAACATATCACACTTTTCATCATAGTGCTTTTACCAATGCATAAAATGCATGGAGAAGTCATTTCGAATGACTGGTCCTCAGTGTTGTGAGAACGATGACTGGTTAAAATTTTTGGTGGTTTCTTGTTCAGTCCATAGGCCTACATCATGTGGCAAACCGGTGAGCATGTGGCTCTATTAGTATAGGAGATACCTGAAAACATATCACACTTTTCATCATAGTGCTTTTACCAATGCATAAAATGCATAGAGAAGTCATTTCGAATGACTGGTCCTCAGTGTTGTGAGAACGATGACTGGTTAAAATTTTGGTGGTTTCTTGTTCAGTCCATAGGCCTACATCATGTGGCAAACCGGTGAGCATGTGGCTCTATTAGTATAGGAGATACCTGAAAACATATCACACTTTTCATCATAGTGCTTTTACCAATGCATAAAATGCATGGAGAAGTCATTTCGAATGACTGGTCCTCAGTGTTGTGAGAACGATGACTGGTTAAAATTTTGGTGGTTTCTTGTTCAGTCCATAGGCCTACATCATGTGGCAAACCGGTGAGCATGTGGCTCTATTAGTATAGGAGATACCTGAAAACATATCACACTTTTCATCATAGTGCTTTTACCAATGCATAAAATGCATGGAGAAGTCATTTCGAATGACTGGTCCTCAGTGTTGTGAGAACGATGACTGGTTAAAATTTTTGGTGGTTTCTTGTTCAGTCCATAGGCCTACATCATGTGGCAAACCGGTGAGCATGTGGCTCTATTAGTATAGGAGATACCTGAAAACATATCACACTTTTCATCATAGTGCTTTTACCAATGCATAAAATGCATGGAGAAGTCATTTCGAATGACTGGTCCTCAGTGTTGTGAGAACGATGACTGGTTAAAATTTTTGGTGGTTTCTTGTTCAGTCCATAGGCCTACATCATGTGGCAAACCGGTGAGCATGTGGCTCTATTAGTATAGGAGATACCTGAAAACATATCACACTTTTCATCATAGTGCTTTTACCAATGCATAAAATGCATGGAGAAGTCATTTCAAATGACTGGTCCTCAGTGTTGTGAGAACGATGACTGGTTAAAATTTTTGGTGGTTTCTTGTTCAGTCCATAGGCCTACATCATGTGGCAAACCGGTGAGCATGTGGCTCTATTAGTATAGGAGATACCTGAAAACATATCACACTTTTCATCATAGTGCTTTTACCAATGCATAAAATGCATGGAGAAGTCATTTCGAATGACTGGTCCTCAGTGTTGTGAGAACGATGACTGGTTAAAATTGTTGATGGTTTCTTGTTCAGTCCATAGGCCTACATCATGTGGCAAACCGGTGAGCATGTGGCTCTATTAGTATAGGAGATACCTGAAAACATATCACACTTTTCATCATAGTGCTTTTACCAATGCATAAAATGCATGGAGAAGTCATTTCGAATGACTGGTCCTCAGTGTTGTGAGAACGATGACTGGTTAAAATTTTTGGTGGTTTCTTGTTCAGTCCATAGGCCTACATCATGTGGCAAACCGGTGAGCATGTGGCTCTATTAGTATAGGAGATACCTGAAAACATATCACACTTTTCATCATAGTGCTTTTACCAATGCATAAAATGCATGGAGAAGTCATTTCGAATGACTGGTCCTCAGTGTTGTGAGAACGATGACTGGTTAAAATTTTTGGTGGTTTCTTGTTCAGTCCATAGGCCTACATCATGTGGCAAACCGGTGAGCATGTGGCTCTATTAGTATAGGAGATACCTGAAAACATATCACACTTTTCATCATAGTGCTTTTACCAATGCATAAAATGCATGGAGAAGTCATTTCGAATGACTGGTCCTCAGTGTTGTGAGAACGATGACTGGTTAAAATTTTTGGTGGTTTCTTGTTCAGTCCATAGGCCTACATCATGTGGCAAACCGGTGAGCATGTGGCTCTATTAGTATAGGAGATACCTGAAAACATATCACACTTTTCATCATAGTGCTTTTACCAATGCATAAAATGCATGGAGAAGTCATTTCAAATGACTGATCCTCAGTGTTGTGAGAACGATGACTGGTTAAAATTTTTGGTGGTTTCTTGTTCAGTCCATAGGCCTACATCATGTGGCAAACCGGTGAGCATGTGGCTCTATTAGTATAGGAGATACCTGAAAACATATCACACTTTTCATCATAGTGCTTTTACCAATGCATAAAATGCATGGAGAAGTAATTTCGAATGACTGGTCCTCAGTGTTGTGAGAACGATGACTGGTTAAAATTTTTGGTGGTTTCTTGTTCAGTCCATAGGCCTACATCATGTGGCAAACCGGTGATCATGTGGCTCTATTAGTATAGGAGATACCTGAAAACATATCACACTTTTCATCATAGTGCTGTTACCAATGCATAAAATGCATGGAGAAGTCATTTCGAATGACTGGTCCTCAGTGTTGTGAGAACGATGACTGGTTAAAATTTTTGGTGGTTTCTTGTTCAGTCCATAGGCCTACATCATGTGGCAAACCGGTGAGCATGTGGCTCTATTAGTATAGGAGATACCTGAAAACATATCACACTTTTCATCATAGTGCTTTTACCAATGCATAAAATGCATGGAGAAGTCATTTCGAATGACTGGTCCTCAGTGTTGTGAGAACGATGACTGGTTAAAATTTTTGGTGGTTTCTTGTTCAGTCCATAGGCCTACATCATGTGGCAAACCGGTGAGCATGTGGCTCTATTAGTATAGGAGATACCTGAAAACATATCACACTTTTCATCATAGTGCTTTTACCAATGCATAAAATGCATGGAGAAGTCATTTCGAATGACTGGTCCTCAGTGTTGTGAGAACGATGACTGGTTAAAATTTTTGGTGGTTTCTTGTTCAGTCCATAGGCCTACATCATGTGGCAAACCGGTGAGCATGTGGCTCTATTAGTATAGGAGATACCTGAAAACATATCACACTTTTCATCATAGTGCTTTTACCAATGCATAAAATGCATGGAGAAGTCATTTCGAATGACTGGTCCTCAGTGTTGTGAGAACGATGACTGGTTAAAATTTTTGGTGGTTTCTTGTTCAGTCCATAGGCCTACATCATGTGGCAAACCGGTGAGCATGTGGCTCTATTAGTATAGGAGATACCTGAAAACATATCACACTTTTCATCATAGTGCTTTTACCAATGCATAAAATGCATGGAGAAGTCATTTCGAATGACTGGTCCTCAGTGTTGTGAGAACGATGACTGGTTAAAATTGTTGATGGTTTCTTGTTCAGTCCATAGGCCTACATCATGTGGCAAACCGGTGAGCATGTGGCTCTATTAGTATAGGAGATACCTGAAAACATATCACACTTTTCATCATAGTGCTTTTACCAATGCATAAAATGCATGGAGAAGTCATTTCGAATGACTGGTCCTCAGTGTTGTGAGAACGATGACTGGTTAAAATTTTTGGTGGTTTCTTGTTCAGTCCATAGGCCTACATCATGTGGCAAACCGGTGAGCATGTGGCTCTATTAGTATAGGAGATACCTGAAAACATATCACACTTTTCATCATAGTGCTTTTACCAATGCATAAAATGCATGGAGAAGTCATTTCGAATGACTGGTCCTCAGTGTTGTGAGAACGATGACTGGTTAAAATTTTTGGTGGTTTCTTATTCAGTCCATAGGCCTACATCATGTGGCAAACCGGTGAGCATGTGGCTCTATTAGTATAGGAGATACCTGAAAACATATCACACTTTTCATCATAGTGCTTTTACCAATGCATAAAATGCATGGAGAAGTCATTTCGAATGACTGGTCCTCAGTGTTGTGAGAACGATGACTGGTTAAAATTTTTGGTGGTTTCTTGTTCAGTCCATAGGCCTACATCATGTGGCAAACCGGTGAGCATGTGGCTCTATTAGTATAGGAGATACCTGAAAACATATCACACTTTTCATCATAGTGCTTTTACCAATGCATAAAATGCATGGAGAAGTCATTTCGAATGACTGGTCCTCAGTGTTGTGAGAACGATGACTGGTTAAAATTTTTGGTGGTTTCTTGTTCAGTCCATAGGCCTACATCATGTGGCAAACCGGTGAGCATGTGGCTCTATTAGTATAGGAGATACCTGAAAACATATCACACTTTTCATCATAGTGCTTTTACCAATGCATAAAATGCATGGAGAAGTCATTTCGAATGACTGGTCCTCAGTGTTGTGAGAACGATGACTGGTTAAAATTTTTGGTGGTTTCTTGTTCAGTCCATAGGCCTACATCATGTGGCAAACCGGTGAGCATGTGGCTCTATTAGTATAGGAGATACCTGAAAACATATCACACTTTTCATCATAGTGCTTTTACCAATGCATAAAATGCATGGAGAAGTCATTTCAAATGACTGATCCTCAGTGTTGTGAGAACGATGACTGGTTAAAATTTTTGGTGGTTTCTTGTTCAGTCCATAGGCCTACATCATGTGGCAAACCGGTGAGCATGTGGCTCTATTAGTATAGGAGATACCTGAAAACATATCACACTTTTCATCATAGTGCTTTTACCAATGCATAAAATGCATGGAGAAGTCATTTCGAATGACTGGTCCTCAGTGTTTTGAGAACGATGACTGGTTAAAATTTTTGGTGGTTTCTTGTTCAGTCCATAGGCCTACATCATGTGGCAAACCGGTGAGCATGTGGCTCTATTAGTATAGGAGATACCTGAAAACATATCACACTTTTCATCATAGTGCTTTTACCAATGCATAAAATGCATGGAGAAGTCATTTCGAATGACTGGTCCTCAGTGTTGTGAGAACGATGACTGGTTAAAATTTTTGGTGGTTTCTTGTTCAGTCCATAGGCCTACATCATGTGGCAAACCGGTGAGCATGTGGCTCTATTAGTATAGGAGATACCTGAAAACATATCACACTTTTCATCATAGTGCTTTTACCAGTGCATAAAATGCATGGAGAAGTCATTTCGAATGACTGGTCCTCAGTGTTGTGAGAACGATGACTGGTTAAAATTTTTGGTGGTTTCTTGTTCAGTCCATAGGCCTACATCATGTGGCAAACCGGTGAGCATGTGGCTCTATTAGTATAGGAGATACCTGAAAACATATCACACTTTTCATCATAGTGCTTTTACCAATGCATAAAATGCATGGAGAAGTCATTTCGAATGACTGGTCCTCAGTGTTGTGAGAACGATGACTGGTTAAAATTTTTGGTGGTTTCTTGTTCAGTCCATAGGCCTACATCATGTGGCAAACCGGTGAGCATGTGGCTCTATTAGTATAGGAGATACCTGAAAACATATCACACTTTTCATCATAGTGCTTTTACCAATGCATAAAATGCATGGAGAAGTCATTTCGAATGACTGGTCCTCAGTGTTGTGAGAACGATGACTGGTTAAAATTTTTGGTGGTTTCTTGTTCAGTCCATAGGCCTACATCATGTGGCAAACCGGTGAGCATGTGGCTCTATTAGTATAGGAGATACCTGAAAACATATCACACTTTTCATCATAGTGCTTTTACCAATGCATAAAATGCATGGAGAAGTCATTTCAAATGACTGATCCTCAGTGTTGTGAGAACGATGACTGGTTAAAATTTTTGGTGGTTTCTTGTTCAGTCCATAGGCCTACATCATGTGGCAAACCGGTGAGCATGTGGCTCTATTAGTATAGGAGATACCTGAAAACATATCACACTTTTCATCATAGTGCTTTTACCAATGCATAAAATGCATGGAGAAGTAATTTCGAATGACTGGTCCTCAGTGTTGTGAGAACGATGACTGGTTAAAATTTTTGGTGGTTTCTTGTTCAGTCCATAGGCCTACATCATGTGGCAAACCGGTGAGCATGTGGCTCTATTAGTATAGTTGATACCTGAAAACATATCACACTTTTCATCATAGTGCTTTTACCAATGCATAAAATGCATGGAGAAGTCATTTCGAATGACTGGTCCTCAGTGTTGTGAGAACGATGACTGGTTAAAATTTTTGGTGGTTTCTTGTTCAGTCCATAGGCCTACATCATGTGGCAAACCGGTGAGCATGTGGCTCTATTAGTATAGGAGATACCTGAAAACATATCACACTTTTCATCATAGTGCTTTTACCAATGCATAAAATGCATGGAGAAGTCATTTCGAATGACTGGTCCTCAGTGTTGTGAGAACGATGACTGGTTAAAATTTTTGGTGGTTTCTTGTTCAGTCCATAGGCCTACATCATGTGGCAAACCGGTGAGCATGTGGCTCTATTAGTATAGGAGATACCTGAAAACATATCACACTTTTCATCATAGTGCTTTTACCAATGCATAAAATGCATAGAGAAGTCATTTCGAATGACTGGTCCTCAGTGTTGTGAGAACGATGACTGGTTAAAATTTTTGGTGGTTTCTTGTTCAGTCCATAGGCCTACATCATGTGGCAAACCGGTGAGCATGTGGCTCTATTAGTATAGGAGATACCTGAAAACATATCACACTTTTCATCATAGTGCATCGTTCTCACAACACTGAGGACCAGTCATTCAAAATGACTTCTCCATGCATTTTATGCATTGGTAAAAGCACTATGATGAAAAGTGTGATATGTTTTCAGGTATCTCCTATACTAATAGAGCCACATGCTCACCGGTTTGCCACATGATGTAGGCCTATGGACTGAACAAGAAACCACCAAAAATTTTAACCAGTCATCGCTCTCACAACACTGAGGACCAGTCATTCGAAATGACTTCTCCATGCATTTTATGCATTGGTAAAAGCACTATGATGAAAAGTGTGATATGTTTTCAGGTATCTCCTATACTAATAGAGCCACATGCTCACCGGTTTGCCACATGATGTAGGCCCATGGACTGAACAAGAAACCACCAAAAATTTTAACCAGTCATCGTTCTCACAACACTGAGGACCAGTCATTCGAAATGACTTCTCCATGCATTTTATGCATTGGTAAAAGCACTATGATGAAAAGTGTGATATGTTTTCAGGTATCTCCTATACTAATAGAGCCACATGCTCACCGGTTTGCCACACGCTGTAGGCCTATGGACTGAACAAGAAACCACCAAAAATTTTAACCAGTCATCGTTCTCACAACACTGAGGACCAGTCATTCGAAATGACTTCTCCATGCATTTTATGCATTGGTAAAAGCACTATGATGAAAAGTGTGATATGTTTTCAGGTATCTCCTATACTAATAGAGCCACATGCTCACCGGTTTGCCACATGATGTAGGCCTATGGACTGAACAAGAAACCACCAAAAATTTTAACCAGTCATCGTTCTCACAACACTGAGGACCAGTCATTCGAAATGACTTCTCCATGCATTTTATGCATTGGTAAAAGCACTATGATGAAAAGTGTGATATGTTTTCACGTATCTCCTATACTAATAGAGCCACATGCTCACCGGTTTGCCACATGATGTAGGCCTATGGACTGAACAAGAAACCACCAAAAATTTTAACCAGTCATCGTTCTCACAACACTGAGGACCAGTCATTCGAAATGACTTCTCCATGAATTTTATGCATTGGTAAAAGCACTATGATGAAAAGTGTGATATGTTTTCAGGTATCTCCTATACTAATAGAGCCACATGCTCACCGGTTTGCCACATGCTGTAGGCCTATGGACTGAACAAGAAACCACCAAAAATTTTAACCAGTCATCGTTCTCACAACACTGAGGACCAGTCATTCGAAATGACTTCTCCATGCATTTTATGCATTGGTAAAAGCACTATGATGAAAAGTGTGATATGTTTTCAGGTATCTCCTATACTAATAGAGCCACATGCTCACCGGTTTGCCACATGATGTAGGCCTATGGACTGAACAAGAAACCACCAAAAATTTTAACCAGTCATCGTTCTCACAACACTGAGGACCAGTCATTCGAAATGACTTCTCCATGCATTTTATGCATTGGTAAAAGCACTATGATGAAAAGTGTGATATGTTTTCAGGTATCTCCTATACTAATAGAGCCACATGCTCACCGGTTTGCCACATGATGTAGGCCTATGGACTGAACAAGAAACCACCAAAAATTTTAACCAGTCATCGTTCTCACAACACTGAGGACCAGTCATTCGAAATGACTTCTCCATGCATTTTATGCATTGGTAAAAGCACTATGATGAAAAGTGTGATATGTTTTCAGGTATCTCCTATACTAATAGAGCCACATGCTCACCGGTTTGCCACATGATGTAGGCCTATGGACTGAACAAGAAACCACCAAAAATTTTAACCAGTCATCGTTCTCACAACACTGAGGACCAGTCATTCGAAATGACTTCTCCATGCATTTTATGCATTGGTAAAAGCACTATGATGAAAAGTGTGATATGTTTTCAGGTATCTCCTATACTAATAGAGCCACATGCTCACCGGTTTGCCACATGATGTAGGCCTATGGACTGAACAAGAAACCACCAAAAATTTTAACCAGTCATCGTTCTCACAACACTGAGGACCAGTCATTCGAAATGACTTCTCCATGCATTTTATGCATTGGTAAAAGCACTATGATGAAAAGTGTGATATGTTTTCACGTATCTCCTATACTAATAGAGCCACATGCTCACCGGTTTGCCACATGATGTAGGCCTATGGACTGAACAAGAAACCACCAAAAATTTTAACCAGTCATCGTTCTCACAACACTGAGGACCAGTCATTCGAAATGACTTCTCTATGCATTTTATGCATTGGTAAAAGCACTATGATGAAAAGTGTGATATGTTTTCAGGTATCTCCTATACTAATAGAGCCACATGCTCACCGGTTTGCCACATGATGTAGGCCTATGGACTGAACAAGAAACCACCAAAAATATTAACCAGTCATCGTTCTCACAACACTGAGGACCAGTCATTCGAAATGACTTCTCCATGCATTTTATGCATTGGTAAAAGCACTATGATGAAAAGTGTGATATGTTTTCAGGTATCTCCTATACTAATAGAGCCACATGCTCACCGGTTTGCCACATGATGTAGGCCTATGGACTGAACAAGAAACCACCAAAAATTTTAACCAGTCATCGTTCTCACAACACTGAGGACCAGTCATTCGAAATGACTTCTCCATGCATTTTATGCATTGGTAAAAGCACTATGATGAAAAGTGTGATATGTTTTCAGGTATCTCCTATACTAATAGAGCCACATGCTCACCGGTTTGCCACATGATGTAGGCCTATGGACTGAACAAGAAACCACCAAAAATTTTAACCAGTCATCGTTCTCACAACACTGAGGACCAGTCATTCGAAATGACTTCTCCATGCATTTTATGCATTGGTAAAAGCACTATGATGAAAAGTGTGATATGTTTTCAGGTATCTCCTATACTAATAGAGCCACATGCTCACCGGTTTGCCACATGATGTAGGCCTATGGACTGAACAAGAAACCACCAAAAATTTTAACCAATCATCGTTCTCACAACACTGAGGACCAGTCATTCGAAATGACTTCTCCATGCATTTTATGCATTGGTAAAAGCACTATGATGAAAAGTGTGA
This sequence comes from Ranitomeya imitator, assembly GCF_032444005.1. Taxonomy (NCBI): domain Eukaryota; kingdom Metazoa; phylum Chordata; class Amphibia; order Anura; family Dendrobatidae; genus Ranitomeya; species Ranitomeya imitator. The sequence continues at coordinate 176,990 of NW_027194017.1, forward strand.
TATGTTTTCAGGTATCTCCTATACTAATAGAGCCATATGCTCACCGGTTTGCCACATGATGTTGGCCTATGGACTGAACAAGAAACCACCAAAAATTTTAACCAGTCATCGTTCTCACAACACTGAGGACCAGTCATTCGAAATGACTTCTCTATGCATTTTATGCATTGGTAAAAGCACTATGATGAAAAGTGTGATATGTTTTCAGGTATCTCCTATACTAATAGAGCCACATGCTCACCGGTTTGCCACATGATGTAGGCCTATGGACTGAACAAGATACCACCAAAAATTTTAACCAGTCATCGTTCTCACAACACTGAGGACCAGTCATTCGAAATGACTTCTCCATGCATTTTATGCATTGGTAAAAGCACTATGATGAAAAGTGTGATATGTTTTCAGGTATCTCCTATACTAATAGAGCCACATGCTCACCGGTTTGCCACATGATGTAGGCCTATGGACTGAACAAGAAACCACCAAAAATTTTAACCAGTCATCGTTGTCACAACACTGAGGACCAGTCATTCGAAATGACTTCTCCATGCATTTTATGCATTGGTAAAAGCACTATGATGAAAAGTGTGATATGTTTTCAGGTATCTCCTATACTAATAGAGCCACATGCTCACCAGTTTGCCACATGATGTAGGCCTATGGACTGAACAAGAAACCACCAAAAATTTTAACCAGTCATCGTTCTCACAACACTGAGGACCAGTCATTCGAAATGACTTCTCCATGCATTTTATGCATTGGTAAAAGCACTATGATGAAAAGTGTGATATGTTTTCAGGTATCTCCTATACTAATAGAGCCACATGCTCACCGGTTTGCCACATGATGTAGGCCTATGGACTGAACAAGAAACCACCAAAAATTTTAACCAGTCATCGTTCTCACAACACTGAGGACCAGTCATTCGAAATGACTTCTCCATGCATTTTATGCATTGGTAAAAGCACTATGATGAAAAGTGTGATATGTTTTCAGGTATCTCCTATACTAATAGAGCCACATGCTCACCGGTTTGCCACATGATGTAGGCCTATGGACTGAACAAGAAACCACCAAAAATTTTAACCAGTCATCGTTCTCACAACACTGAGGACCAGTCATTCGAAATGACTTCTCCATGCATTTTATGCATTGGTAAAAGCACTATGATGAAAAGTGTGATATGTTTTCAGGTATCTCCTATACTAATAGAGCCACATGCTCACCGGTTTGCCACATGATGTAGGCCTATGGACTGAACAAGAAACCACCAAAAATTTTAACCAGTCATCGTTCTCACAACACTGAGGACCAGTCATTCGAAATGACTTCTCCATGCATTTTATGCATTGGTAAAAGCACTATGATGAAAAGTGTGATATGTTTTCAGGTATCTCCTATACTAATAGAGCCACATGCTCACCGGTTTGCCACATGATGTAGGCCTATGGACTGAACAAGAAACCACCAAAAATTTTAACCAGTCATCGTTCTCACAACACTGAGGACCAGTCATTCGAAATGACTTCTCCATGCATTTTATGCATTGGTAAAAGCACTATGATGAAAAGTGTGATATGTTTTCAGGTATCTCCTATACTAATAGAGCCACATGCTCACCGGTTTGCCACATGATGTAGGCCTATGGACTGAACAAGAAACCACCAAAAATTTTAACCAGTCATCGTTCTCACAACACTGAGGACCAGTCATTCGAAATGACTTCTCCATGCATTTTATGCATTGGTAAAAGCACTATGATGAAAAGTGTGATATGTTTTCAGGTATCTCCTATACTAATAGAGCCACATGCTCACCGGTTTGCCACATGATGTAGGCCTATGGACTGAACAAGAAACCACCAAAAATTTTAACCAGTCAGTCATCGTTCTCACAACACTGAGGACCAGTCATTCGAAATGACTTCTCCATGCATTTTATGCATTGGTAAAAGCACTATGATGAAAAGTGTGATATGTTTTCAGGTATCTCCTATACTAATAGAGCCACATGCTCACCGGTTTGCCACATGATGTAGGCCTATGGACTGAACAAGAAACCACCAAAAATTTTAACCAGTCATCGTTCTCACAACACTGAGGACCAGTCATTCGAAATGACTTCTCCATGCATTTTATGCATTGGTAAAAGCACTATGATGAAAAGTGTGATATGTTTTCAGGTATCTCCTATACTAATAGAGCCACATGCTCACCGGTTTGCCACATGATGTAGGCCTATGGACTGAACAAGAAACCACCAAAAATTTTAACCAGTCATCGTTCTCACAACACTGAGGACCAGTCATTCGAAATGACTTCTCCATGCATTTTATGCATTGGTAAAAGCACTATGATGAAAAGTGTGATATGTTTTCAGGTATCTCCTATACTAATAGAGCCACATGCTCACCGGTTTGCCACATGATGTAGGCCTATGGACTGAACAAGAAACCACCAAAAATTTTAACCAGTCATCGTTCTCACAACACTGAGGACCAGTCATTCGAAATGACTTCTCCATGCATTTTATGCATTGGTAAAAGCACTATGATGAAAAGTGTGATATGTTTTCAGGTATCTCCTATACTAATAGAGCCACATGCTCACCGGTTTGCCACATGATGTAGGCCTATGGACTGAACAAGAAACCACCAAAAATTTTAACCAGTCATCGTTCTCACAACACTGAGGACCAGTCATTCGAAATGACTTCTCCATGCATTTTATGCATTGGTAAAAGCACTATGATGAAAAGTGTGATATGTTTTCAGGTATCTCCTATACTAATAGAGCCACATGCTCACCGGTTTGCCACATGATGTAGGCCTATGGACTGAACAAGAAACCACCAAAAATTTTAACCAGTCATCGTTCTCACAACACTGAGGACCAGTCATTCGAAATGACTTCTCCATGCATTTTATGCATTGGTAAAAGCACTATGATGAAAAGTGTGATATGTTTTCAGGTATCTCCTATACTAATAGAGCCACATGCTCACCGGTTTGCCACATGATGTAGGCCTATGGACTGAACAAGAAACCACCAAAAATTTTAACCAGTCATCGTTCTCACAACACTGAGGACCAGTCATTCGAAATGACTTCTCCATGCATTTTATGCATTGGTAAAAGCACTATGATGAAAAGTGTGATATGTTTTCAGGTATCTCCTATACTAATAGAGCCACATGCTCACCGGTTTGCCACATGATGTAGGCCTATGGACTGAACAAGAAACCACCAAAAATTTTAACCAGTCATCGTTCTCACAACACTGAGGACCAGTCATTCGAAATGACTTCTCCATGCATTTTATGCATTGGTAAAAGCACTATGATGAAAAGTGTGATATGTTTTCAGGTATCTCCTATACTAATAGAGCCACATGCTCACCGGTTTGCCACATGATGTAGGCCTATGGACTGAACAAGAAACCACCAAAAATTTTAACCAGTCATCGTTCTCACAACACTGAGGACCAGTCATTCGAAATGACTTCTCCATGCATTTTATGCATTGGTAAAAGCACTATGATGAAAAGTGTGATATGTTTTCAGGTATCTCCTATACTAATAGAGCCACATGCTCACCGGTTTGCCACATGATGTAGGCCTATGGACTGAACAAGAAACCACCAAAAATTTTAACCAGTCATCGTTCTCACAACACTGAGGACCAGTCATTCGAAATGACTTCTCCATGCATTTTATGCATTGGTAAAAGCACTATGATGAAAAGTGTGATATGTTTTCAGGTATCTACTATACTAATAGAGCCACATGCTCACACGGTTTGCCACATGATGTAGGCCTATGGACTGAACAAGAAACCATCAAAAATTTTAACCAGTCATCGTTCTCACAACACTGAGGACCAGTCATTCGAAATGACTTCTCCATGCATTTTATGCATTGGTAAAAGCACTATGATGAAAAGTGTGATATGTTTTCAGGTATCTCCTATACTAATAGAGCCACATGCTCACCGGTTTGCCACATGATGTAGGCCTATGGACTGAACAAGAAACCACCAAAAATTTTAACCAGTCATCGTTCTCACAACACTGAGGACCAGTCATTCGAAATGACTTCTCCATGCATTTTATGCATTGGTAAAAGCACTATGATGAAAAGTGTGATATATTTTCAGGTATCTCCTATACTAATAGAGCCACATGCTCACCGGTTTGCCACATGATGTAGGCCTATGGACTGAACAAGAAACCATCAAAAATTTTAACCAGTCATCGTCTCACAACACTGAGGACCAGTCATTCGAAATGACTTCTCCATGCATTTTATGCATTGGTAAAAGCACTATGATGAAAAGTGTGATATGTTTTCAGGTATCTTCCTATACTAATAGAGCCACATGCTCACCGGTTTGCCACATGATGTAGGCCTATGAACTGAACAAGAAACCACCAAAAATTTTAACCAGTCATCGTTCTCACAACACTGAGGACCAGTCATTCGAAATGACTTCTCCATGCATTTTATGCATTGGTAAAAGCACTATGATGAAAAGTGTGATATGTATTCAGGTATCTCCTATACTAATAGAGCCACATGCTCACCGGTTTGCCACATGATGTAGGCCTATGGACTGAACAAGAAACCACCAAAAATTTTAACCAGTCATCGTTCTCACAACACTGAGGACCAGTCATTCGAAATGACTTCTCCATGCATTTTATGCACTTGGTAAAAGCACTATGATGAAAAGTGTGATATGTTTTCAGGTATCTACTATACTAATAGAGCCACATGCTCACCGGTTTGCCACATGATGTAGGCCTATGGACTGAACAAGAAACCATCAAAAATTTTAACCAGTCATCGTTCTCACAACACTGAGGACCAGTCATTCGAAATGACTTCTCCATGCATTTTATGCATTGGTAAAAGCACTATGATGAAAAGTGTGATATGTTTTCAGGTATCTCCTATACTAATAGGAGCCACATGCTCACCGGTTTGCCACATGATGTAGGCCTATGGACTGAACAAGAAACCACCAAAAATTTTAACCAGTCATCGTTCTCACAACACTGAGGACCAGTCATTCGAAATGACTTCTCCATGCATTTTATGCATTGGTAAAAGCACTGTGATGAAAAGTGTGATATGTTTTCAGGTATCTCCTATACTAATAGAGCCACATGCTCACCGGTTTGCCACATGATGTAGGCCTATGGACTGAACAAGAAACCACCAAAAATTTTAACCAGTCATCGTTCCTCACAACACTGAGGACCAGTCATTCGAAATGACTTCTCCATGCATTTTATGCATTGGTAAAAGCACTATGATGAAAAGTGTGATATGTTTTCAGGTATCTCCTATACTAATAGAGCCACAATGCTCACCGGTTTGCCACATGATGTAGGCCTATGGACTGAACAAGAAACCACCAAAAATTTTAACCAGTCATCGTTCTCACAACACTGAGGGACCAGTCATTCGAAATGACTTCTCCATGCATTTTATGCATTGGTAAAAGCACTATGATGAAAAGTGTGATATGTTTTCAGGTATCTCCTATACTAATAGAGCCACATGCCTCACGGTTTGCCACATGATGTAGGCCTATGGACTGAACAAGAAACCACCAAAAATTTTAACCAGTTCATCGTTCTCACAACACTGAGGACCAGTCATTCGAAATGACTTCTCCATGCATTTTATGCATTGGTAAAAGCACTATGATGAAAAGTGTGATATGTTTTCAGGTATCTCCTATACTAATAGAGCCACATGCTCACCGGTTTGCCACATGATGTAGGCCTATGGACTGAACAAGAAACCACCAAAAATTTTAACCAGTCATCGTTCTCACAATACAACTTCTCCATGCATTTTATGCATTGGTAAAAGCACTATGATGAAAAGTGTGATATGTTTTCAGGTATCTCCTATACTATAGAGCCACATGCTCACACGGTTTGCCACATGATGTAGGCCTATGGACTGAACAAGAAACCACCAAAAATTTTAACCAGTCATCGTTCTCACAACACTGAGGACCAGTCATCGAAATGACTTCTCCATGCATTTTATGCATTGGTAAAAGCAGTATGATGAAAAGTGTGATATGTTTTCAGGTATCTCCTATACTAATAGAGCCACATGCTCACCGGTTTGCCACATGATGTAGGCCTATGGACTGAACAAGAAACCACCAAAAATTTTAACCAGTCATCGTTCTCACAACACTGAGGACCAGCCATTCGAAATGACTTCTCCATGCATTTTATGCATTGGTAAAAGCACTATGATGAAAAGTGTGATATGTTTTCAGGTATCTCCTATACTAATAGAGCCACATGCTCACCGGTTTGCCACATGATGTAGGCCTATGGACTGAACAAGAAACCACCAAAAATTTTAACCAGTCATCGTTCTCACAACACTGAGGACCAGTCATTCGAAATGACTTCTCCATGCATTTTTATGCATTGGTAAAAGCACTATGATGAAAAGTGTGATATGTTTTCAGGTATCTCCTATACTAATAGAGCCACATGCTCACCGGTTTGCCACATGATGTAGGCCTATGGACTGAACAAGAAACCACAAAAATTTTAACCAGTCATCGTTCTCACAACACTGAGGACCAGTCATTCGAAATGACCTTCTCCATGCATTTTATGCATTGGTAATAGCACTATGATGAAAAGTGTGATATGTTTTCAGGTATCTCCCTATACTAATAGAGCCACATGCTCACCGGTTTGCCACATGATGTAGGCCTATGGACTGAACAAGAAACCACCAAAAATTTTAACCAGTCATCGTTCTCACAACACTGAGGACCAGTCATTCGAAATGACTTCTCCATGCATTTTATGCATTGGTAATAGCACTATGATGAAAAGTGTGATATGTTTTCAGGTATCTCCTATACTAATAGAGCCACATGCTCACCGGTTTGCCACATGATGTAGGCCTATGGACTGAACAAGAAACCACCAAAAATTTTAACCAGTCATCGTTCTCACAACACTGAGGACCAGTCATTCGAAATGACTTCTCCATGCATTTTATGCATTGGTAAAAGCACTATGATGAAAAGTGTGATATGTTTTCAGGTATCTCCTATACTAATAGAGCCACATGCTCACCGGTTTGCCACATGATGTAGGCCTATGGACTGAACAAGAAACCACCAAAAATTTTAACCAGTCATCGTTCTCACAACACTGAGGACCAGTCATTCGAAATGACTTCTCCATGCATTTTATGCATTGGTAAAAGCACTATGATGAAAAGTGTGATATGTTTTCAGGTATCTCCTATACTAATAGAGCCACATGCTCACCGGTTTGCCACATGATGTAGGCCTATGGACTGAACAAGAAACCACCAAAAATTTTAACCAGTCATCGTTCTCACAACACTGAGGGACCAGTCATTCGAAATGACTTCTCCATGCATTTTATGCATTGGTAAAAGCACTATGATGAAAAGTGTGATATGTTTTCAGGTATCTCCTATACTAATAGAGCCACATGCTCACCGGTTTGCCACATGATGTAGGCCTATGGACTGAACAAGAAACCACCAAAAATTTTAACCAGTCATCGTTCTCACAACACTGAGGACCAGTCATTCGAAATGACTTCTCCATGCATTTTATGCATTGGTAAAAGCACTATGATGAAAAGTGTGATATGTTTTCAGGTATCTCCTATACTAATAGAGCCACATGCTCACCGGTTTGCCACATGATGTAGGCCTATGGACTGAACAAGAAACCACCAAAAATTTTAACCAGTCATCGTTCTCACAACACTGAGGACCAGTCATTCGAAATGACTTCTCCATGCATTTTATGCATTGGTAAAAGCACTATGATGAAAAGTGTGATATGTTTTCAGGTATCTCCTATACTAATAGAGCCACATGCTCACCGGTTTGCCACATGATGTAGGCCTATGGACTGAACAAGAAACCACCAAAAATTTTAACCAGTCATCGTTCTCACAACACTGAGGACCAGTCATTCGAAATGACTTCTCCATGCATTTTATGCATTGGTAAAAGCACTATGATGAAAAGTGTGATATGTTTTCAGGTATCTCCTATACTAATAGAGCCACATGCTCACCGGTTTGCCACATGATGTAGGCCTATGGACTGAACAAGAAACCACCAAAAATTTTAACCAGTCATCGTTCTCACAACACTGAGGACCAGTCATTCGAAATGACTTCTCCATGCATTTTATGCATTGGTAAAAGCACTATGATGAAAAGTGTGATATGTTTTCAGGTATCTCCTATACTAATAGAGCCACATGCTCACCGGTTTGCCACATGATGTAGGCCTATGGACTGAACAAGAAACCACCAAAAATTTTAACCAGTCATCGTTCTCACAACACTGAGGACCAGTCATTCGAAATGACTTCTCCATGCATTTTATGCATTGGTAAAAGCACTATGATGAAAAGTGTGATATGTTTTCAGGTATCTCCTATACTAATAGAGCCACATGCTCACCGGTTTGCCACATGATGTAGGCCTATGGACTGAACAAGAAACCACCAAAAATTTTAACCAGTCATCGTTCTCACAACACTGAGGACCAGTCATTCGAAATGACTTCTCCATGCATTTTATGCATTGGTAAAAGCACTATGATGAAAAGTGTGATATGTTTTCAGGTATCTCCTATACTAATAGAGCCACATGCTCACCGGTTTGCCACATGATGTAGGCCTATGGACTGAACAAGAAACCACCAAAAATTTTAACCAGTCATCGTTCTCACAACACTGAGGACCAGTCATTCGAAATGACTTCTCCATGCATTTTATGCATTGGTAAAAGCACTATGATGAAAAGTGTGATATGTTTTCAGGTATCTCCTATACTAATAGAGCCACATGCTCACCGGTTTGCCACATGATGTAGGCCTATGGACTGAACAAGAAACCACCAAAAATTTTAACCAGTCATCGTTCTCACAACACTGAGGACCAGTCATTCGAAATGACTTCTCCATGCATTTTATGCATTGGTAAAAGCACTATGATGAAAAGTGTGATATGTTTTCAGGTATCTCCTATACTAATAGAGCCACATGCTCACCGGTTTGCCACATGATGTAGGCCTATGGACTGAACAAGAAACCACCAAAAATTTTAACCAGTCATCGTTCTCACAACACTGAGGACCAGTCATTCGAAATGACTTCTCCATGCATTTTATGCATTGGTAAAAGCACTATGATGAAAAGTGTGATATGTTTTCAGGTATCTCCTATACTAATAGAACCACATGCTCACCGGTTTGCCACATGATGTAGGCCTATGGACTGAACAAGAAACCACCAAAAATTTTAACCAGTCATCGTTCTCACAACACTGAGGACCAGTCATTCGAAATGACTTCTCCATGCATTTTATGCATTGGTAAAAGCACTATGATGAAAAGTGTGATGTTTTCAGGTATCTCCTATACTAATAGAGCCACATGCTCACCGGTTTGCCACATGATGTAGGCCTATGGACTGAACAAGAAACCACCAAAAATTTTAACCAGTCATCGTTCTCACAACACTGAGGACCAGCCATTCGAAATGACTTCTCCATGCATTTTATGCATTGGTAAAAGCACTATGATGAAAAGTGTGATATGTTTTCAGGTATCTCCTATACTAATAGAGCCACATGCTCACCGGTTTGCCACATGATGTAGGCCTATGGACTGAACAAGAAACCACCAAAAATTTTAACCAGTCATCGTTCTCACAACACTGAGGACCAGTCATTCGAAATGACTTCTCCATGCATTTTATGCATTGGTAAAAGCACTATGATGAAAAGTGTGATATGTTTTCAGGTATCTCCTATACTAATAGAGCCACATGCTCACCGGTTTGCCACATGATGTAGGCCTATGGACTGAACAAGAAACCACCAAAAATTTTAACCAGTCATCGTTCTCACAATACTTCTCCATGCATTTTATGCATTGGTAAAAGCACTATGATGAAAAGTGTGATATGTTTTCAGGTATCTCCTATACTAATAGAGCCACATGCTCACCGGTGTGCCACATGATGTAAGCCTATGGACTGAACAAGAAACCACCAAAAATTTTAACCAGTCATCGTTCTCACAACACTGAGGACCAGTCATTCGAAATGACTTCTCCATGCATTTTATGCATTGGTAAAAGCACTATGATGAAAAGTGTGATATGTTTTCAGGTATCTCCTATACTAATAGAGCCACATGCTCACCGGTTTGCCACATGATGTAGGCCTATGGACTGAACAAGAAACCACCAAAAATTTTAACCAGTCATCGTTCTCACAACACTGAGGACCAGTCATTCGAAATGACTTCTCCATGCATTTTATGCATTGGTAAAAGCACTATGATAAAAAGTGTGATATGTTTTCAGGTATCTCCTATACTAATAGAGCCACATGCTCACCGGTTTGCCACATGATGTAGGCCTATGGACTGAACAAGAAACCACCAAAAATTTTAACCAGTCATCGTTCTCACAACACTGAGGACCAGTCATTCGAAATGACTTCTCCATGCATTTTATGCATTGGTAAAAGCACTATGATGAAAAGTGTGATATGTTTTCAGGTATCTCCTATACTAATAGAGCCACATGCTCACCGGTTTGCCACATGATGTAGGCCTATGGACTGAACATGAAACCACCAAAAATTTTAACCAGTCATCGTTCTCACAACACTGAGGACCAGTCATTCGAAATGACTTCTCCATGCATTTTATGCATTGGTAAAAGCACTATGATGAAAAGTGTGATATGTTTTCAGGTATCTCCTATACTAATAGAGCCACATGCTCACCGGTTTGCCACATGATGTAGGCCTATGGACTGAACATGAAACCACCAAAAATTTTAACCAGTCATCGTTCTCACAACACTGAGGACCAGTCATTCGAAATGACTTCTCCATGCATTTTATGCATTGGTAAAAGCACTATGATGAAAAGTGTGATATGTTTTCAGGTATCTCCTATACTAATAGAGCCACATGCTCACCGGTTTGCCACATGATGTAGGCCTATGGACTGAACAAGAAACCACCAAAAATTTTAACCAGTCATCGTTCTCACAACACTGAGGACCAGTCATTCGAAATGACTTCTCCATGCATTTTATGCATTGGTAAAAGCACTATGATGAAAAGTGTGATATGTTTTCAGGTATCTCCTATACTAATAGAGCCACATGCTCACCGGTTTGCCACATGATGTAGGCCTATGGACTGAACAAGAAACCACCAAAAATTTTAACCAGTCATCGTTCTCACAACACTGAGGACCAGTCATTCGAAATGACTTCTCCATGCATTTTATGCATTGGTAAAAGCACTATGATGAAAAGTGTGATATGTTTTCAGGTATCTCCTATACTAATAGAGCCACATGCTCACCGGTTTGCCACATGATGTAGGCCTATGGACTGAACAAGAAACCACCAAAAATTTTAACCAGTCATCGTTCTCACAACACTGAGGACCAGTCATTCGAAATGACTTCTCCATGCATTTTATGCATTGGTAAAAGCACTATGATGAAAAGTGTGATATGTTTTCAGGTATCTCCTATACTAATAGAGCCACATGCTCACCGATTTGCCACATGATGTAGGCCTATGGACTGAACAAGAAACCATCAAAAATTTTAACCAGTCATCGTTCTCACAACACTGAGGACCAGTCATTCGAAATGACTTCTCCATGCATTTTATGCATTGGTAAAAGCACTATGATGAAAATTGTGATATGTTTTCAGGTATCTCCTATACTAATAGAGCCACATGCTCACCGGTTTGCCACATGATGTAGGCCTATGGACTGAACAAGAAACCACCAAAAATTTTAACCAGTCATCGTTCTCACAACACTGAGGACCAGTCATTCAAAATGACTTCTCCATGCATTTTATGCATTGGTAAAAGCACTATGATGAAAAGTGTGATATGTATTCAGGTATCTCCTATACTAATAGAGCCACATGCTCACCGGTTTGCCACATGATGTAGGCCTATGGACTGAACAAGAAACCACCAAAAATTTTAACCAGTCATCGTTCTCACAACACTGAGGACCAGTCATTCGAAATGACTTCTCCATGCATTTTATGCATTGGTAAAAGCACTATGATGAAAAGTGTGATATGTTTTCAGGTATCTACTATACTAATAGAGCCACATGCTCACCGGTTTGCCACATGATGTAGGCCTATGGACTGAACAAGAAACCATCAAAAATTTTAACCAGTCATCATTCTCACAACACTGAGGACCAGTCATTCGAAGTGACTTCTCCATGCATTTTATGCATTGGTAAAAGCACTATGATGAAAAGTGTGATATGTTTTCAGGTATCTCCTATACTAATAGAGCCACATGCTCACCGGTTTGCCACATGATGTAGGCCTATGGACTGAACAAGAAAACACCAAAAATTTTAACCAGTCATCGTTCTCACAACACTGAGGACCAGTCATTCGAAATGACTTCTCCATGCATTTTATGCATTGGTAAAAGCACTATGATGAAAAGTGTGATATGTTTTCAGGTATCTCCTATACTAATAGAGCCACATGCTCACCGGTTTGCCACATGATGTAGGCCTATGGACTGAACAAGAAACCACCAAAAATTTTAACTAGTCATCGTTCTCACAACACTGAGGACCAGTCATTCGAAATGACTTCTCCATGCATTTTATGCATTGGTAAAAGCACTATGATGAAAAGTGTGATATGTTTTCAGGTATCTCCTATACTAATAGAGCCACATGCTCACCGGTTTGCCACATGATGTAGGCCTATGGACTGAACAAGAAACCACCAAAAATTTTAACCAGTCATCGTTCTCACAACACTGAGGACCAGTCATTCGAAATGACTTCTCCATGCATTTTATGCATTGGTAAAAGCACTATGATGAAAAGTGTGATATGTTTTCAGGTATCTCCTATACTAATAGAGCCACATGCTCACCGGTTTGCCACATGATGTAGGCCTATGGACTGAACAAGAAACCACCAAAAATTTTAACCAGTCATCGTTCTCACAACACTGAGGACCAGTCATTCGAAATGACTTCTCCATGCATTTTATGCATTGGTAAAAGCACTATGATGAAAAGTGTGATATGTTTTCAGGTATCTCCTATACTAATAGAGCCACATGCTCACCGGTTTGCCACATGATGTAGGCCTATGAACTGAACAAGAAACCACCAAAAATTTTAACCAGTCATCGTTCTCACAATACTTCTCCATGCATTTTATGCATTGGTAAAAGCACTATGATGAAAAGTGTGATATGTTTTCAGGTATCTCCTATACTAATAGAGCCACAAGCTCACCGGTTTGCCACATGATGTAGGCCTATGGACTGAACAAGAAACCACCAAAAATTTTAACCAGTCATCGTTCTCACAACACTGAGGACCAGTCATTCGAAATGACTTCTCCATGCATTTTATGCATTGGTAAAAGCACTATGATGAAAAGTGTGATATGTTTTCAGGTATCTCCTATACTAATAGAGCCACATGCTCACCGGTTTGCCACATGATGTAGGCCTATGGACTGAACAAGAAACCACCAAAAATTTTAACCAGTCATCGTTCTCACAACACTGAGGACCAGTCATTCGAAATGACTTCTCCATGTATTTTATGCATTGGTAAAAGCACTATGATGAAAAGTGTGATATGTTTTCACGTATCTCCTATACTAATAGAGCCACATGCTCACCGGTTTGCCACATGATGTAGGCCTATGGACTGAACAAGAAACCACCAAAAATTTTAACCAGTCATCGTTCTCACAACACTGAGGACCAGTCATTCGAAAATGACTTCTCCATGCATTTTATGCATTGGTAAAAGCACTATGATGAAACGTGTGATATGTTTTCAGGTATCTCCTATACTAATAGAGCCACATGCTCACCGGTTTGCCACATGATGTAGGCCTATGGACTGAACAAGAAACCACCAAAAATTTTAACCAGTCATCGTTCTCACAACACTGAGGACCAGTCATTCAAAATGACTTCTCCATGCATTTTATGCATTGGTAAAAGCACTATGATGAAAAGTGTGATATGTTTTCAGGTATCTCCTATACTAATAGAGCCACATGCTCACCGGTTTGCCACATGATGTAGGCCTATGGACTGAACAAGAAACCACCAAAAATTTTAACCAGTCATCGTTCTCACAACACTGAGGACCAGTCATTCGAAATGACTTCTCCATGCATTTTATGCATTGGTAAAAGCACTATGATGAAAAGTGTGATATGTTTTCAGGTATCTCCTATACTAATAGAGCCACATGCTCACCGGTTTGCCACATGATGTAGGCCTATGGACTGAACAAGAAACCACCAAAAATTTTAACCAGTCATCGTTCTCACAACACTGAGGACCAGTCATTCGAAATGACTTCTCCATGCATTTTATGCATTGGTAAAAGCACTATGATGAAAAGTGTGATATGTTTTCAGGTATCTCCTATACTAATAGAGCCACATGCTCACCGGTTTGCCACATGATGTAGGCCTATGGACTGAACAAGAAACCACCAAAAATTTTAACCAGTCATCGTTCTCACAACACTGAGGACCAGTCATTCGAAATGACTTCTCCATGCATTTTATGCATTGGTAATAGCACTATGATGAAAAGTGTGATATGTTTTCAGGTATCTCCTATACTAATAGAGCCACATGCTCACCGGTTTGCCACATGATGTAGGCCTATGGACTGAACAAGAAACCACCAAAAATTTTAACCAGTCATCGTTCTCACAATACTTCTCCATGCATTTTATGCATTGGTAAAAGCACTATGATGAAAAGTGTGATATGTTTTCAGGTATCTCCTATACTAATAGAGCCACATGCTCACCGGTTTGCCACATGATGTAGGCCTATGGACTGAACATGAAACCACCAAAAATTTTAACCAGTCATCGTTCTCACAACACTGAGGACCAGTCATTCGAAATGACTTCTTCATGCATTTTATGCATTGGTAAAAGCACTATGATGAAAAGTGTGATATGTTTTCAGGTATCTCCTATACTAATAGAGCCACATGCTCACCGGTTTGCCACATGATGTAGGCCTATGGACTGAACAAGAAACCACCAAAAATTTTAACCAGTCATCGTTCTCACAACACTGAGGACCAGTCATTCGAAATGACTTCTCCATGCATTTTATGCATTGGTAAAAGCACTATGATGAAAAGTGTGATATGTTTTCAGGTATCTCCTATACTAATAGAGCCACATGCTCACCGGTTTGCCACATGATGTAGGCCTATGGACTGAACAAGAAACCACCAAAAATTTTAACCAGTCATCGTTCTCACAACACTGAGGACCAGTCATTCGAAATGACTTCTCCATGCATTTTATGCATTGGTAAAAGCACTATGATGAAAAGTGTGATATGTTTTCAGGTATCTCCTATACTAATAGAGCCACATGCTCACCGGTTTGCCACATGATGTAGGCCTATGGACTGAACAAGAAACCACCAAAAATTTTAACCAGTCATCGTTCTCACAACACTGAGGACCAGTCATTCGAAATGACTTCTCCATGCATTTTATGCATTGGTAAAAGCACTATGATGAAAAGTGTGATATGTTTTCAGGTATCTCCTATACTAATAGAGCCACATGCTCACCGGTTTGCCACATGATGTAGTCCTATGGACTGAACAAGAAACCACCAAAAATTTTAACCAGTCATCGTTCTCACAACACTGAGGACCAGTCATTCGAAATGACTTCTCCATGCATTTTATGCATTGGTAAAAGCACTATGATGAAAAGTGTGATATGTTTTCAGGTATCTCCTATACTAATAGAGCCACATGCTCACCGGTTTGCCACATGATGTAGGCCTATGGACTGAACAAGAAACCACCAAAAAATTTAACCAGTCATCGTTCTCACAATACTTCTCCATGCATTTTATGCATTGGTAAAAGCACTATGATGAAAAGTGTGATATGTTTTCAGGTATCTCCTATACTAATAGAGCCACATGCTCACCGGTTTGCCACATGATGTAGGCCTATGGACTGAACAAGAAACCACCAAAAATTTTAACCAGTCATCGTTCTCACAACACTGAGGACCAGTCATTCGAAATGACTTCTCCATGCATTTTATGCATTGGTAAAAGCACTATGATGAAAAGTGTGATATGTTTTCAGGTATCTCCTATACTAATAGAGCCACATGCTCACCGGTTTGCCACATGATGTAGGCCTATGGACTGAACAAGAAACCACCAAAAATTTTAACCAGTCATCGTTCTCACAACACTGAGGACCAGTCATTCGAAATGACTTCTCCATGTATTTTATGCATTGGTAAAAGCACTATGATGAAAAGTGTGATATGTTTTCACGTATCTCCTATACTAATAGAGCCACATGCTCACCGGTTTGCCACATGATGTAGGCCTATGGACTGAACAAGAAACCACCAAAAATTTTAACCAGTCATCGTTCTCACAACACTGAGGACCAGTCATTCGAAAATGACTTCTCCATGCATTTTATGCATTGGTAAAAGCACTATGATGAAACGTGTGATATGTTTTCAGGTATCTCCTATACTAATAGAGCCACATGCTCACCTGTTTGCCACATGATGTAGGCCTATGGACTGAACAAGAAACCACCAAAAATTTTAACCAGTCATCGTTCTCACAACACTGAGGACCAGTCATTCGAAATGACTTCTCCATGTATTTTATGCATTGGTAAAAGCACTATGATGAAAAGTGTGATATGTTTTCACGTATCTCCTATACTAATAGAGCCACATGCTCACCGGTTTGCCACATGATGTAGGCCTATGGACTGAACAAGAAACCACCAAAAATTTTAACCAGTCATCGTTCTCACAACACTGAGGACCAGTCATTCGAAATGACTTCTCCATGCATTTTATGCATTGGTAAAAGCACTATGATGAAAAGTGTGATATGTTTTCAGGTATCTCCTATACTAATAGAGCCACATGCTCACCGGTTTGCCACATGATGTAGGCCTATGGACTGAACAAGAAACCACCAAAAATTTTAACCAGTCATCGTTCTCACAATACTTCTCCATGCATTTTATGCATTGGTAAAAGCACTATGATGAAAAGTGTGATATGTTTTCAGGTATCTCCTATACTAATAGAGCCACATGCTCACCGGTTTGCCACATGATGTAGGCCTATGGACTGAACAAGAAACCACCAAAAATTTTAACCAGTCATCGTTCTCACAACACTGAGGACCAGTCATTCGAAATGACTTCTCCATGCATTTTATGCATTGGTAAAAGCACTATGATGAAAAGTGTGATATGTTTTCAGGTATCTCCTATACTAATAGAGCCACATGCTCACCGGTTTGCCACATGATGTAGGCCTATGGACTGAACAAGAAACCACCAAAAATTTTAACCAGTCATCGTTCTCACAACACTGAGGACCAGTCATTCGAAATGACTTCTCCATGTATTTTATGCATTGGTAAAAGCACTATGATGAAAAGTGTGATATGTTTTCACGTATCTCCTATACTAATAGAGCCACATGCTCACCGGTTTGCCACATGATGTAGGCCTATGGACTGAACAAGAAACCACCAAAAATTTTAACCAGTCATCGTTCTCACAACACTGAGGACCAGTCATTCGAAAATGACTTCTCCATGCATTTTATGCATTGGTAAAAGCACTATGATGAAACGTGTGATATGTTTTCAGGTATCTCCTATACTAATAGAGCCACATGCTCACCGGTTTGCCACATGATGTAGGCCTATGGACTGAACAAGAAACCACCAAAAATTTTAACCAGTCATCGTTCTCACAACACTGAGGACCAGTCATTCGAAATGACTTCTCCATGCATTTTATGCATTGGTAAAAGCACTATGATGAAAAGTGTGATATGTTTTCAGGTATCTCCTATACTAATAGAGCCACATGCTCACCGGTTTGCCACATGATGTAGGCCTATGGACTGAACAAGAAACCACCAAAAATTTTAACCAGTCATCGTTCTCACAACACTGAGGACCAGCCATTCGAAATGACTTCTCCATGCATTTTATGCATTGGTAAAAGCACTATGATGAAAAGTGTGATATGTTTTCAGGTATCTCCTATACTAATAGAGCCACATGCTCACCGGTTTGCCACATGATGTAGGCCTATGGACTGAACAAGAAACCACCAAAAATTTTAACCAGTCATCGTTCTCACAACACTGAGGACCAGTCATTCGAAATGACTTCTCCATGCATTTTATGCATTGGTAAAAGCACTATGATGAAAAGTGTGATATGTTTTCAGGTATCTCCTATACTAATAGAGCCACATGCTCACCGGTTTGCCACATGATGTAGGCCTATGGACTGAACAAGAAACCACCAAAAATTTTAACCAGTCATCGTTCTCACAACACTGAGGACCAGTCATTCGAAATGACTTCTCCATGCATTTTATGCATTGGTAATAGCACTATGATGAAAAGTGTGATATGTTTTCAGGTATCTCCTATACTAATAGAGCCACATGCTCACCGGTTTGCCACATGATGTAGGCCTATGGACTGAACAAGAAACCACCAAAAATTTTAACCAGTCATCGTTCTCACAACACTGAGGACCAGTCATTCGAAATGACTTCTCCATGCATTTTATGCATTGGTAAAAGCACTATGATGAAAAGTGTGATATGTTTTCAGGTATCTCCTATACTAATAGAGCCACATGCTCACCGGTTTGCCACATGATGTAGGCCTATGGACTGAACAAGAAACCACCAAAAATTTTAACCAGTCATCGTTCTCACAACACTGAGGACCAGTCATTCGAAATGACTTCTCCATGCATTTTATGCATTGGTAATAGCACTATGATGAAAAGTGTGATATGTTTTCAGGTATCTCCTATACTAATAGAGCCACATGCTCACCGGTTTGCCACATGATGTAGGCCTATGGACTGAACAAGAAACCACCAAAAATTTTAACCAGTCATCGTTCTCACAATACTTCTCCATGCATTTTATGCATTGGTAAAAGCACTATGATGAAAAGTGTGATATGTTTTCAGGTATCTCCTATACTAATAGAGCCACATGCTCACCGGTTTGCCACATGATGTAGGCCTATGGACTGAACATGAAACCACCAAAAATTTTAACCAGTCATCGTTCTCACAACACTGAGGACCAGTCATTCGAAATGACTTCTTCATGCATTTTATGCATTGGTAAAAGCACTATGATGAAAAGTGTGATATGTTTTCAGGTATCTCCTATACTAATAGAGCCACATGCTCACCGGTTTGCCACATGATGTAGGCCTATGGACTGAACAAGAAACCACCAAAAATTTTAACCAGTCATCGTTCTCACAACACTGAGGACCAGTCATTCGAAATGACTTCTCCATGCATTTTATGCATTGGTAAAAGCACTATGATGAAAAGTGTGATATGTTTTCAGGTATCTCCTATACTAATAGAGCCACATGCTCACCGGTTTGCCACATGATGTAGGCCTATGGACTGAACAAGAAACCACCAAAAATTTTAACCAGTCATCGTTCTCACAACACTGAGGACCAGTCATTCGAAATGACTTCTCCATGCATTTTATGCATTGGTAAAAGCACTATGATGAAAAGTGTGATATGTTTTCAGGTATCTCCTATACTAATAGAGCCACATGCTCACCGGTTTGCCACATGATGTAGGCCTATGGACTGAACAAGAAACCACCAAAAATTTTAACCAGTCATCGTTCTCACAACACTGAGGACCAGTCATTCGAAATGACTTCTCCATGCATTTTATGCATTGGTAAAAGCACTATGATGAAAAGTGTGATATGTTTTCAGGTATCTCCTATACTAATAGAGCCACATGCTCACCGGTTTGCCACATGATGTAGTCCTATGGACTGAACAAGAAACCACCAAAAATTTTAACCAGTCATCGTTCTCACAACACTGAGGACCAGTCATTCGAAATGACTTCTCCATGCATTTTATGCATTGGTAAAAGCACTATGATGAAAAGTGTGATATGTTTTCAGGTATCTCCTATACTAATAGAGCCACATGCTCACCGGTTTGCCACATGATGTAGGCCTATGGACTGAACAAGAAACCACCAAAAAATTTAACCAGTCATCGTTCTCACAATACTTCTCCATGCATTTTATGCATTGGTAAAAGCACTATGATGAAAAGTGTGATATGTTTTCAGGTATCTCCTATACTAATAGAGCCACATGCTCACCGGTTTGCCACATGATGTAGGCCTATGGACTGAACAAGAAACCACCAAAAATTTTAACCAGTCATCGTTCTCACAACACTGAGGACCAGTCATTCGAAATGACTTCTCCATGCATTTTATGCATTGGTAAAAGCACTATGATGAAAAGTGTGATATGTTTTCAGGTATCTCCTATACTAATAGAGCCACATGCTCACCGGTTTGCCACATGATGTAGGCCTATGGACTGAACAAGAAACCACCAAAAATTTTAACCAGTCATCGTTCTCACAACACTGAGGACCAGTCATTCGAAATGACTTCTCCATGTATTTTATGCATTGGTAAAAGCACTATGATGAAAAGTGTGATATGTTTTCACGTATCTCCTATACTAATAGAGCCACATGCTCACCGGTTTGCCACATGATGTAGGCCTATGGACTGAACAAGAAACCACCAAAAATTTTAACCAGTCATCGTTCTCACAACACTGAGGACCAGTCATTCGAAAATGACTTCTCCATGCATTTTATGCATTGGTAAAAGCACTATGATGAAACGTGTGATATGTTTTCAGGTATCTCCTATACTAATAGAGCCACATGCTCACCGGTTTGCCACATGATGTAGGCCTATGGACTGAACAAGAAACCACCAAAAATTTTAACCAGTCATCGTTCTCACAACACTGAGGACCAGTCATTCAAAATGACTTCTCCATGCATTTTATGCATTGGTAAAAGCACTATGATGAAAAGTGTGATATGTTTTCAGGTATCTCCTATACTAATAGAGCCACATGCTCACCGGTTTGCCACATGATGTAGGCCTATGGACTGAACAAGAAACCACCAAAAATTTTAACCAGTCATCGTTCTCACAACACTGAGGACCAGTCATTCGAAATGACTTCTCCATGCATTTTATGCATTGGTAAAAGCACTATGATGAAAAGTGTGATATGTTTTCAGGTATCTCCTATACTAATAGAGCCACATGCTCACCGGTTTGCCACATGATGTAGGCCTATGGACTGAACAAGAAACCACCAAAAATTTTAACCAGTCATCGTTCTCACAACACTGAGGACCAGTCATTCGAAATGACTTCTCCATGCATTTTATGCATTGGTAAAAGCACTATGATGAAAAGTGTGATATGTTTTCAGGTATCTCCTATACTAATAGAGCCACATGCTCACCGGTTTGCCACATGATGTAGGCCTATGGACTGAACAAGAAACCACCAAAAATTTTAACCAGTCATCGTTCTCACAACACTGAGGACCAGTCATTCGAAATGACTTCTCCATGCATTTTATGCATTGGTAATAGCACTATGATGAAAAGTGTGATATGTTTTCAGGTATCTCCTATACTAATAGAGCCACATGCTCACCGGTTTGCCACATGATGTAGGCCTATGGACTGAACAAGAAACCACCAAAAATTTTAACCAGTCATCGTTCTCACAATACTTCTCCATGCATTTTATGCATTGGTAAAAGCACTATGATGAAAAGTGTGATATGTTTTCAGGTATCTCCTATACTAATAGAGCCACATGCTCACCGGTTTGCCACATGATGTAGGCCTATGGACTGAACAAGAAACCACAAAAAATTTTAACCAGTCAGCGTTCTCACAACACTGAGGACCAGTCATTCGAAATGACTTCTCCATGCATTTTATGCATTGGTAAAAGCACTATGATGAAAAGTGTGATATGTTTTCAGGTATCTCCTATACTAATAGAGCCACATGCTCACCGGTTTGCCACATGATGTAGGCCTATGGACTGAACAAGAAACCACCAAAAATTTTAACCAGTCATCGTTCTCACAACACTGAGGACCAGTCATTCGACATGACTTCTCCATGCATTTTATGCATTGGTAAAAGCACTATGATGAAAAGTGTGATATGTTTTCAGGTATCTCCTATACTAATAGAGCCACATGCTCACCGGTTTGCCACATGATGTAGGCCTATGGACTGAACAAGAAACCACCAAAAATTTTAACCAGTCATCGTTCTCACAACACTGAGGACCAGTCATTCGAAATGACTTCTCCAGTCATTTTATGCATTGGTAAAAGCACTATGATGAAAAGTGTGATATGTTTTCAGGTATCTCCTATACTAATAAAGCCACATGCTCACCGGTTTGCCACATGATGTAGGCCTATGGACTGAACAAGAAACCACCAAAAATTTTAACCAGTCATCGTTCTCACAACACTGAGGACCAGTCATTCGAAATGACTTCTCCATGCATTTTATGCATTGGTAAAAGCACTATGATAAAAAGTGTGATATGTTTTCAGGTATCTCCTATACTAATAGAGCCACATGCTCACCGGTTTGCCACATGATGTAGGCCTATGGACTGAACAAGAAACCACCAAAAATTTTAACCAGTCATCGTTCTCACAACACTGAGGACCAGTCATTCGAAATGACTTCTCCATGCATTTTATGCATTGGTAAAAGCACTATGATGAAAAGTGTGATATGTTTTCAGGTATCTCCTATACTAATAGAGCCACATGCTCACCGGTTTGCCACATGATGTAGGCCTATGGACTGAACAAGAAACCACCAAAAATTTTAACCAGTCATCGTTCTCACAACACTGAGGACCAGTCATTCGAAATGACTTCTCCATGCATTTTATGCATTGGTAAAAGCACTATGATGAAAAGTGTGATATGTTTTCAGGTATCTCCTATACTAATAGAGCCACATGCTCACCGGTTTGCCACATGATGTAGGCCTATGGACTGAACAAGAAACCACCAAAAATTTTAACCAGTCATCGTTCTCACAACACTGAGGACCAGTCATTCGAAATGACTTCTCCATGCATTTTATGCATTGGTAAAAGCACTATGATGAAAAGTGTGATATGTTTTCAGGTATCTCCTATACTAATAGAGCCACATGCTCACCGGTTTGCCACATGATGTAGGCCTATGGACTGAACAAGAAACCATCAAAAATTTTAACCAGTCATCGTTCTCACAACACTGAGGACCAGTCATTCGAAATGACTTCTCCATGCATTTTATGCATTGGTAAAAGCACTATGATGAAAAGTGTGATATGTTTTCAGGTATCTCCTATACTAATAGAGCCACATGCTCACCGGTTTGCCACATGATGTAGGCCTATGGACTGAACAAGAAACCATCAAAAATTTTAACCAGTCATCGTTCTCACAACACTGAGGACCAGTCATTCGAAATGACTTCTCCATGCATTTTATGCATTGGTAAAAGCACTATGATGAAAAGTGTGATATGTTTTCAGGTATCTCCTATACTAATAGAGCCACATGCTCACCGGTTTGCCACATGATGTAGGCCTATGGACTGAACAAGAAACCACCAAAAATTTTAACCAGTCATCGTTCTCACAACACTGAGGACCAGTCATTCGAAATGACTTCTCCATGCATTTTATGCATTGGTAATAGCACTGTGATGAAAAGTGTGATATGTTTTCAGGTATCTCCTATACTAATAGAGCCACATGCTCACCGGTTTGCCACATGATGTAGGCCTATGGACTGAACAAGAAACCACCAAAAATTTTAACCAGTCATCGTTCTCACAACACTGAGGACCAGTCATTCGAAATGACTTCTCCATGCATTTTATGCATTGGTAAAAGCACTATGATGAAAAGTGTGATATGTTTTCAGGTATCTCCTATACTAATAGAGCCACATGCTCACCGGTTTGCCACATGATGTAGGCCTATGGACTGAACAAGAAACCACCAAAAATTTTAACCAGTCATCGTTCTCACAACACTGAGGACCAGTCATTCGAAATGACTTCTCCATGCATTTTATGCATTGGTAAAAGCACTATGATGAAAAGTGTGATATGTTTTCAGGTATCTCCTATACTAATAGAGCCACATGCTCACCGGTTTGCCACATGATGTAGGCCTATGGACTGAACAAGAAACCACCAAAAATTTTAACCAGTCATCGTTCTCACAACACTGAGGACCAGACATTCGAAATGACTTCTCCATGCATTTTATGCATTGGTAAAAGCACTATGATGAAAAGTGTGATATGTTTTCAGGTATCTCCTATACTAATAGAGCCACATGCTCACCGGTTTGCCACATGATGTAGGCCTATGGACTGAACAAGAAACCACCCAAAATTTTAACCAGTCATCGTTCTCACAATACTTCTCCATGCATTTTATGCATTGGTAAAAGCACTATGATGAAAAGTGTGATATGTTTTCAGGTATCTCCTATACTAATAGAGCCACATGCTCACCGGTTTGCCACATGATGTAGGCCTATGGACTGAACAAGAAACCACCAAAAATTTTAACCAGTCATCGTTCTCACAACACTGAGGACCAGTCATTCGAAATGACTTCTCCATGCATTTTATGCATTGGTAAAAGCACTATGATGAAAAGTGTGATATGTTTTCAGGTATCTCCTATACTAATAGAGCCACATGCTCACCGGTTTGCCACATGATGTAGGCCTATGGACTGAACAAGAAACCACCAAAAATTTTAACCAGTCATCGTTCTCACAACACTGAGGACCAGTCATTCGAAATGACTTCTCCATGCATTTTATGCATTGGTAATAGCACTATGATGAAAAGTGTGATATGTTTTCAGGTATCTCCTATACTAATAGAGCCACATGCTCACCGGTTTGCCACATGATGTAGGCCTATGGACTGAACAAGAAACCACCAAAAATTTTAACCAGTCATCGTTCTCACAATACTTCTCCATGCATTTTATGCATTGGTAAAAGCACTATGATGAAAAGTGTGATATGTTTTCAGGTATCTCCTATACTAATAGAGCCACATGCTCACCGGTTTGCCACATGATGTAGGCCTATGGACTGAACATGAAACCACCAAAAATTTTAACCAGTCATCGTTCTCACAACACTGAGGACCAGTCATTCGAAATGACTTCTTCATGCATTTTATGCATTGGTAAAAGCACTATGATGAAAAGTGTGATATGTTTTCAGGTATCTCCTATACTAATAGAGCCACATGCTCACCGGTTTGCCACATGATGTAGGCCTATGGACTGAACAAGAAACCACCAAAAATTTTAACCAGTCATCGTTCTCACAACACTGAGGACCAGTCATTCGAAATGACTTCTCCATGCATTTTATGCATTGGTAAAAGCACTATGATGAAAAGTGTGATATGTTTTCAGGTATCTCCTATACTAATAGAGCCACATGCTCACCGGTTTGCCACATGATGTAGGCCTATGGACTGAACAAGAAACCACCAAAAATTTTAACCAGTCATCGTTCTCACAACACTGAGGACCAGTCATTCGAAATGACTTCTCCATGCATTTTATGCATTGGTAAAAGCACTATGATGAAAAGTGTGATATGTTTTCAGGTATCTCCTATACTAATAGAGCCACATGCTCACCGGTTTGCCACATGATGTAGGCCTATGGACTGAACAAGAAACCACCAAAAATTTTAACCAGTCATCGTTCTCACAACACTGAGGACCAGTCATTCGAAATGACTTCTCCATGCATTTTATGCATTGGTAAAAGCACTATGATGAAAAGTGTGATATGTTTTCAGGTATCTCCTATACTAATAGAGCCACATGCTCACCGGTTTGCCACATGATGTAGTCCTATGGACTGAACAAGAAACCACCAAAAATTTTAACCAGTCATCGTTCTCACAACACTGAGGACCAGTCATTCGAAATGACTTCTCCATGCATTTTATGCATTGGTAAAAGCACTATGATGAAAAGTGTGATATGTTTTCAGGTATCTCCTATACTAATAGAGCCACATGCTCACCGGTTTGCCACATGATGTAGGCCTATGGACTGAACAAGAAACCACCAAAAAATTTAACCAGTCATCGTTCTCACAATACTTCTCCATGCATTTTATGCATTGGTAAAAGCACTATGATGAAAAGTGTGATATGTTTTCAGGTATCTCCTATACTAATAGAGCCACATGCTCACCGGTTTGCCACATGATGTAGGCCTATGGACTGAACAAGAAACCACCAAAAATTTTAACCAGTCATCGTTCTCACAACACTGAGGACCAGTCATTCGAAATGACTTCTCCATGCATTTTATG
Organism: Ranitomeya imitator; assembly: GCF_032444005.1. Lineage (NCBI taxonomy): Eukaryota > Metazoa > Chordata > Amphibia > Anura > Dendrobatidae > Ranitomeya > Ranitomeya imitator. The sequence goes on from NW_027194017.1 coordinate 203,480, forward strand.
CATTGGTAAAAGCACTATGATGAAAAGTGTGATATGTTTTCAGGTATCTCCTATACTAATAGAGCCACATGCTCACCGGTTTGCCACATGATGTAGGCCTATGGACTGAACAAGAAACCACCAAAAATTTTAACCAGTCATCGTTCTCACAACACTGAGGACCAGTCATTCGAAATGACTTCTCCATGTATTTTATGCATTGGTAAAAGCACTATGATGAAAAGTGTGATATGTTTTCACGTATCTCCTATACTAATAGAGCCACATGCTCACCGGTTTGCCACATGATGTAGGCCTATGGACTGAACAAGAAACCACCAAAAATTTTAACCAGTCATCGTTCTCACAACACTGAGGACCAGTCATTCGAAAATGACTTCTCCATGCATTTTATGCATTGGTAAAAGCACTATGATGAAACGTGTGATATGTTTTCAGGTATCTCCTATACTAATAGAGCCACATGCTCACCGGTTTGCCACATGATGTAGGCCTATGGACTGAACAAGAAACCACCAAAAATTTTAACCAGTCATCGTTCTCACAACACTGAGGACCAGTCATTCAAAATGACTTCTCCATGCATTTTATGCATTGGTAAAAGCACTATGATGAAAAGTGTGATATGTTTTCAGGTATCTCCTATACTAATAGAGCCACATGCTCACCGGTTTGCCACATGATGTAGGCCTATGGACTGAACAAGAAACCACCAAAAATTTTAACCAGTCATCGTTCTCACAACACTGAGGACCAGTCATTCGAAATGACTTCTCCATGCATTTTATGCATTGGTAAAAGCACTATGATGAAAAGTGTGATATGTTTTCAGGTATCTCCTATACTAATAGAGCCACATGCTCACCGGTTTGCCACATGATGTAGGCCTATGGACTGAACAAGAAACCACCAAAAATTTTAACCAGTCATCGTTCTCACAACACTGAGGACCAGTCATTCGAAATGACTTCTCCATGCATTTTATGCATTGGTAAAAGCACTATGATGAAAAGTGTGATATGTTTTCAGGTATCTCCTATACTAATAGAGCCACATGCTCACCGGTTTGCCACATGATGTAGGCCTATGGACTGAACAAGAAACCACCAAAAATTTTAACCAGTCATCGTTCTCACAACACTGAGGACCAGTCATTCGAAATGACTTCTCCATGCATTTTATGCATTGGTAATAGCACTATGATGAAAAGTGTGATATGTTTTCAGGTATCTCCTATACTAATAGAGCCACATGCTCACCGGTTTGCCACATGATGTAGGCCCATGGACTGAACAAGAAACCACCAAAAATTTTAACCAGTCATCGTTCTCACAATACTTCTCCATGCATTTTATGCATTGGTAAAAGCACTATGATGAAAAGTGTGATATGTTTTCAGGTATCTCCTATACTAATAGAGCCACATGCTCACCGGTTTGCCACATGATGTAGGCCTATGGACTGAACAAGAAACCACAAAAAATTTTAACCAGTCAGCGTTCTCACAACACTGAGGACCAGTCATTCGAAATGACTTCTCCATGCATTTTATGCATTGGTAAAAGCACTATGATGAAAAGTGTGATATGTTTTCAGGTATCTCCTATACTAATAGAGCCACATGCTCACCGGTTTGCCACATGATGTAGGCCTATGGACTGAACAAGAAACCACCAAAAATTTTAACCAGTCATCGTTCTCACAACACTGAGGACCAGTCATTCGACATGACTTCTCCATGCATTTTATGCATTGGTAAAAGCACTATGATGAAAAGTGTGATATGTTTTCAGGTATCTCCTATACTAATAGAGCCACATGCTCACCGGTTTGCCACATGATGTAGGCCTATGGACTGAACAAGAAACCACCAAAAATTTTAACCAGTCATCGTTCTCACAACACTGAGGACCAGTCATTCGAAATGACTTCTCCAGTCATTTTATGCATTGGTAAAAGCACTATGATGAAAAGTGTGATATGTTTTCAGGTATCTCCTATACTAATAAAGCCACATGCTCACCGGTTTGCCACATGATGTAGGCCTATGGACTGAACAAGAAACCACCAAAAATTTTAACCAGTCATCGTTCTCACAACACTGAGGACCAGTCATTCGAAATGACTTCTCCATGCATTTTATGCATTGGTAAAAGCACTATGATAAAAAGTGTGATATGTTTTCAGGTATCTCCTATACTAATAGAGCCACATGCTCACCGGTTTGCCACATGATGTAGGCCTATGGACTGAACAAGAAACCACCAAAAATTTTAACCAGTCATCGTTCTCACAACACTGAGGACCAGTCATTCGAAATGACTTCTCCATGCATTTTATGCATTGGTAAAAGCACTATGATGAAAAGTGTGATATGTTTTCAGGTATCTCCTATACTAATAGAGCCACATGCTCACCGGTTTGCCACATGATGTAGGCCTATGGACTGAACAAGAAACCACCAAAAATTTTAACCAGTCATCGTTCTCACAACACTGAGGACCAGTCATTCGAAATGACTTCTCCATGCATTTTATGCATTGGTAAAAGCACTATGATGAAAAGTGTGATATGTTTTCAGGTATCTCCTATACTAATAGAGCCACATGCTCACCGGTTTGCCACATGATGTAGGCCTATGGACTGAACAAGAAACCACCAAAAATTTTAACCAGTCATCGTTCTCACAACACTGAGGACCAGTCATTCGAAATGACTTCTCCATGCATTTTATGCATTGGTAAAAGCACTATGATGAAAAGTGTGATATGTTTTCAGGTATCTCCTATACTAATAGAGCCACATGCTCACCGGTTTGCCACATGATGTAGGCCTATGGACTGAACAAGAAACCACCAAAAATTTTAACCAGTCATCGTTCTCACAACACTGAGGACCAGTCATTCGAAATGACTTCTCCATGCATTTTATGCATTGGTAAAAGCACTATGATGAAAAGTGTGATATGTTTTCAGGTATCTCCTATACTAATAGAGCCACATGCTCACCGGTTTGCCACATGATGTAGGCCTATGGACTGAACAAGAAACCACCAAAAATTTTAACCAGTCATCGTTCTCACAACACTGAGGACCAGTCATTCGAAATGACTTCTCCATGCATTTTATGCATTGGTAAAAGCACTATGATGAAAAGTGTGATATGTTTTCAGGTATCTCCTATACTAATAGAGCCACATGCTCACCGGTTTGCCACATGATGTAGGCCTATGGACTGAACAAGAAACCATCAAAAATTTTAACCAGTCATCGTTCTCACAACACTGAGGACCAGTCATTCGAAATGACTTCTCCATGCATTTTATGCATTGGTAAAAGCACTATGATGAAAAGTGTGATATGTTTTCAGGTATCTCCTATACTAATAGAGCCACATGCTCACCGGTTTGCCACATGATGTAGGCCTATGGACTGAACAAGAAACCACCAAAAATTTTAACCAGTCATCGTTCTCACAACACTGAGGACCAGTCATTCGAAATGACTTCTCCATGCATTTTATGCATTGGTAATAGCACTGTGATGAAAAGTGTGATATGTTTTCAGGTATCTCCTATACTAATAGAGCCACATGCTCACCGGTTTGCCACATGATGTAGGCCTATGGACTGAACAAGAAACCACCAAAAATTTTAACCAGTCATCGTTCTCACAACACTGAGGACCAGTCATTCGAAATGACTTCTCCATGCATTTTATGCATTGGTAAAAGCACTATGATGAAAAGTGTGATATGTTTTCAGGTATCTCCTATACTAATAGAGCCACATGCTCACCGGTTTGCCACATGATGTAGGCCTATGGACTGAACAAGAAACCACCAAAAATTTTAACCAGTCATCGTTCTCACAACACTGAGGACCAGTCATTCGAAATGACTTCTCCATGCATTTTATGCATTGGTAAAAGCACTATGATGAAAAGTGTGATATGTTTTCAGGTATCTCCTATACTAATAGAGCCACATGCTCACCGGTTTGCCACATGATGTAGGCCTATGGACTGAACAAGAAACCACCAAAAATTTTAACCAGTCATCGTTCTCACAACACTGAGGACCAGACATTCGAAATGACTTCTCCATGCATTTTATGCATTGGTAAAAGCACTATGATGAAAAGTGTGATATGTTTTCAGGTATCTCCTATACTAATAGAGCCACATGCTCACCGGTTTGCCACATGATGTAGGCCTATGGACTGAACAAGAAACCACCCAAAATTTTAACCAGTCATCGTTCTCACAATACTTCTCCATGCATTTTATGCATTGGTAAAAGCACTATGATGAAAAGTGTGATATGTTTTCAGGTATCTCCTATACTAATAGAGCCACATGCTCACCGGTTTGCCACATGATGTAGGCCTATGGACTGAACAAGAAACCACCAAAAATTTTAACCAGTCATCGTTCTCACAACACTGAGGACCAGTCATTCGAAAATGACTTCTCCATGCATTTTATGCATTGGTAAAAGCACTATGATGAAACGTGTGATATGTTTTCAGGTATCTCCTATACTAATAGAGCCACATGCTCACCGGTTTGCCACATGATGTAGGCCTATGGACTGAACAAGAAACCACCAAAAATTTTAACCAGTCATCGTTCTCACAACACTGAGGACCAGTCATTCAAAATGACTTCTCCATGCATTTTATGCATTGGTAAAAGCACTATGATGAAAAGTGTGATATGTTTTCAGGTATCTCCTATACTAATAGAGCCACATGCTCACCGGTTTGCCACATGATGTAGGCCTATGGACTGAACAAGAAACCACCAAAAATTTTAACCAGTCATCGTTCTCACAACACTGAGGACCAGTCATTCGAAATGACTTCTCCATGCATTTTATGCATTGGTAAAAGCACTATGATGAAAAGTGTGATATGTTTTCAGGTATCTCCTATACTAATAGAGCCACATGCTCACCGGTTTGCCACATGATGTAGGCCTATGGACTGAACAAGAAACCACCAAAAATTTTAACCAGTCATCGTTCTCACAACACTGAGGACCAGTCATTCGAAATGACTTCTCCATGCATTTTATGCATTGGTAAAAGCACTATGATGAAAAGTGTGATATGTTTTCAGGTATCTCCTATACTAATAGAGCCACATGCTCACCGGTTTGCCACATGATGTAGGCCTATGGACTGAACAAGAAACCACCAAAAATTTTAACCAGTCATCGTTCTCACAACACTGAGGACCAGTCATTCGAAATGACTTCTCCATGCATTTTATGCATTGGTAATAGCACTATGATGAAAAGTGTGATATGTTTTCAGGTATCTCCTATACTAATAGAGCCACATGCTCACCGGTTTGCCACATGATGTAGGCCTATGGACTGAACAAGAAACCACCAAAAATTTTAACCAGTCATCGTTCTCACAATACTTCTCCATGCATTTTATGCATTGGTAAAAGCACTATGATGAAAAGTGTGATATGTTTTCAGGTATCTCCTATACTAATAGAGCCACATGCTCACCGGTTTGCCACATGATGTAGGCCTATGGACTGAACAAGAAACCACCAAAAATTTTAACCAGTCAGCGTTCTCACAACACTGAGGACCAGTCATTCGAAATGACTTCTCCATGCATTTTATGCATTGGTAAAAGCACTATGATGAAAAGTGTGATATGTTTTCAGGTATCTCCTATACTAATAGAGCCACATGCTCACCGGTTTGCCACATGATGTAGGCCTATGGACTGAACAAGAAACCACCAAAAATTTTAACCAGTCATCGTTCTCACAACACTGAGGACCAGTCATTCGACATGACTTCTCCATGCATTTTATGCATTGGTAAAAGCACTATGATGAAAAGTGTGATATGTTTTCAGGTATCTCCTATACTAATAGAGCCACATGCTCACCGGTTTGCCACATGATGTAGGCCTATGGACTGAACAAGAAACCACCAAAAATTTTAACCAGTCATCGTTCTCACAACACTGAGGACCAGTCATTCGAAATGACTTCTCCATGCATTTTATGCATTGGTAAAAGCACTATGATGAAAAGTGTGATATGTTTTCAGGTATCTCCTATACTAATAGAGCCACATGCTCACCGGTTTGCCACATGATGTAGGCCTATGGACTGAACAAGAAACCACCAAAAATTTTAACCAGTCATCGTTCTCACAACACTGAGGACCAGTCATTCGAAATGACTTCTCCATGCATTTTATGCATTGGTAAAAGCACTATGATGAAAAGTGTGATATGTTTTCAGGTATCTCCTATACTAATAGAGCCACATGCTCACCGGTTTGCCACATGATGTAGGCCTATGGACTGAACAAGAAACCACCAAAAATTTTAACCAGTCATCGTTCTCACAACACTGAGGACCAGTCATTCGAAATGACTTCTCCATGCATTTTATGCATTGGTAAAAGCACTATGATGAAAAGTGTGATATGTTTTCAGGTATCTCCTATACTAATAGAGCCACATGCTCACCGGTTTGCCACATGATGTAGGCCTATGGACTGAACAAGAAACCACCAAAAATTTTAACCAGTCATCGTTCTCACAACACTGAGGACCAGTCATTCGAAATGACTTCTCCATGCATTTTATGCATTGGTAAAAGCACTATGATGAAAAGTGTGATATGTTTTCAGGTATCTCCTATACTAATAGAGCCACATGCTCACCGGTTTGCCACATGATGTAGGCCTATGGACTGAACAAGAAACCATCAAAAATTTTAACCAGTCATCGTTCTCACAACACTGAGGACCAGTCATTCGAAATGACTTCTCCATGCATTTTATGCATTGGTAAAAGCACTATGATGAAAAGTGTGATATGTTTTCAGGTATCTCCTATACTAATAGAGCCACATGCTCACCGGTTTGCCACATGATGTAGGCCTATGGACTGAACAAGAAACCACCAAAAATTTTAACCAGTCATCGTTCTCACAACACTGAGGACCAGTCATTCGAAATGACTTCTCCATGCATTTTATGCATTGGTAATAGCACTGTGATGAAAAGTGTGATATGTTTTCAGGTATCTCCTATACTAATAGAGCCACATGCTCACCGGTTTGCCACATGATGTAGGCCTATGGACTGAACAAGAAACCACCAAAAATTTTAACCAGTCATCGTTCTCACAACACTGAGGACCAGTCATTCGAAATGACTTCTCCATGCATTTTATGCATTGGTAAAAGCACTATGATGAAAAGTGTGATATGTTTTCAGGTATCTCCTATACTAATAGAGCCACATGCTCACCGGTTTGCCACATGATGTAGGCCTATGGACTGAACAAGAAACCACCAAAAATTTTAACCAGTCATCGTTCTCACAACACTGAGGACCAGTCATTCGAAATGACTTCTCCATGCATTTTATGCATTGGTAAAAGCACTATGATGAAAAGTGTGATATGTTTTCAGGTATCTCCTATACTAATAGAGCCACATGCTCACCGGTTTGCCACATGATGTAGGCCTATGGACTGAACAAGAAACCACCAAAAATTTTAACCAGTCATCGTTCTCACAACACTGAGGACCAGACATTCGAAATGACTTCTCCATGCATTTTATGCATTGGTAAAAGCACTATGATGAAAAGTGTGATATGTTTTCAGGTATCTCCTATACTAATAGAGCCACATGCTCACCGGTTTGCCACATGATGTAGGCCTATGGACTGAACAAGAAACCACCCAAAATTTTAACCAGTCATCGTTCTCACAATACTTCTCCATGCATTTTATGCATTGGTAAAAGCACTATGATGAAAAGTGTGATATGTTTTCAGGTATCTCCTATACTAATAGAGCCACATGCTCACCGGTTTGCCACATGATGTAGGCCTATGGACTGAACAAGAAACCACCAAAAATTTTAACCAGTCATCGTTCTCACAACACTGAGGACCAGTCATTCGAAATGACTTCTCCATGCATTTTATGCATTGGTAAAAGCACTATGATGAAAAGTGTGATATGTTTTCAGGTATCTCCTATACTAATAGAGCCACATGCTCACCGGTTTGCCACATGATGTAGGCCTATGGACTGAACAAGAAACCACCAAAAATTTTAACCAGTCATCGTTCTCACAACACTGAGGACCAGTCATTCGAAATGACTTCTCCATGCATTTTATGCATTGGTAAAAGCACTATGATGAAAAGTGTGATATGTTTTCACGTATCTCCTATACTAATAGAGCCACATGCTCACCGGTTTGCCACATGATGTAGGCCTATGGACGGAACAAGAAACCACCAAAAATTTTAACCAGTCATCGTTCTCACAACACTGAGGACCAGTCATTCGAAATGACTTCTCCATGCATTTTATGCATTGGTAATAGCACTATGATGAAAAGTGTGATATGTTTTCAGGTATCTCCTATACTAATAGAGCCACATGCTCACCGGTTTGCCACATGATGTAGGCCTATGGACTGAACAAGAAACCACCAAAAATTTTAACCAGTCATCGTTCTCACAACACTGAGGACCAGTCATTCGAAATGACTTCTCCATGCATTTTATGCATTGGTAAAAGCACTATGATGAAAAGTGTGATATGTTTTCAGGTATCTCCTATACTAATAGAGCCACATGCTCACCGGTTTGCCACATGATGTAGGCCTATGGACTGAACAAGAAACCACCAAAAATTTTAACCAGTCATCGTTCTCACAACACTGAGGACCAGTCATTCGAAATGACTTCTCCATGCATTTTATGCATTGGTAAAAGCACTATGATGAAAAGTGTGATATGTTTTCAGGTATCTCCTATACTAATAGAGCCACATGCTCACCGGTTTGCCACATGATGTAGGCCTATGGACTGAACAAGAAACCACCAAAAATTTTAACCAGTCATCGTTCTCACAACACTGAGGACCAGTCATTCGAAATGACTTCTCCATGCATTTTATGCATTGGTAAAAGCACTATGATGAAAAGTGTGATATGTTTTCAGGTATCTCCTATACTAATAGAGCCACATGCTCACCGGTTTGCCACATGATGTAGGCCTATGGACTGAACAAGAAACCACCAAAAATTTTAACCAGTCATCGTTCTCACAACACTGAGGACCAGTCATTCGAAATGACTTCTCCATGCATTTTATGCATTGGTAAAAGCACTATGATGAAAAGTGTGATATGTTTTCAGGTATCTCCTATACTAATAGAGCCACATGCTCACCGGTTTGCCACATGATGTAAGCCTATGGACTGAACAAGAAACCACCAAAAATTTTAACCAGTCATCGTTCTCACAACACTGAGGACCAGTCATTCGAAATGACTTCTCCATGCATTTTATGCATTGGTAAAAGCACTATGATGAAAAGTGTGATATGTTTTCAGGTATCTCCTATACTAATAGAGCCACATGCTCACCGGTTTGCCACATGATGTAGGCCTATGGACTGAACAAGAAACCACCAAAAATTTTAACCAGTCATCGTTCTCACAACACTGAGGACCAGTCATTCGAAATGACTTCTCCATGCATTTTATGCATTGGTAAAAGCACTATGATGAAAAGTGTGATATGTTTTCAGGTATCTCCTATACTAATAGAGCCACATGCTCACCGGTTTGCCACATGATGTAGGCCTATGGACTGAACAAGAAACCACCAAAAATTTTAACCAGTCATCGTTCTCACAACACTGAGGACCAGCCATTCGAAATGACTTCTCCATGCATTTTATGCATTGGTAAAAGCACTATGATGAAAAGTGTGATATGTTTTCAGGTATCTCCTATACTAATAGAGCCACATGCTCACCGGTTTGCCACATGATGTAGGCCTATGGACTGAACAAGAAACCACCAAAAATTTTAACCAGTCATCGTTCTCACAACACTGAGGACCAGTCATTCGAAATGACTTCTCCATGCATTTTATGCATTGGTAATAGCACTATGATGAAAAGTGTGATATGTTTTCAGGTATCTCCTATACTAATAGAGCCACATGCTCACCGGTTTGCCACATGATGTAGGCCTATGGACTGAACAAGAAACCACCAAAAATTTTAACCAGTCATCGTTCTCACAACACTGAGGACCAGTCATTCGAAATGACTTCTCCATGCATTTTATGCATTGGTAAAAGCACTATGATGAAAAGTGTGATATGTTTTCAGGTATCTCCTATACTAATAGAGCCACATGCTCACCGGTTTGCCACATGATGTAGGCCTATGGACTGAACAAGAAACCACCAAAAATTTTAACCAGTCATCGTTCTCACAACACTGAGGACCAGTCATTCGAAATGACTTCTCCATGCATTTTATGCATTGGTAAAAGCACTATGATGAAAAGTGTGATATGTTTTCAGGTATCTCCTATACTAATAGAGCCACATGCTCACCGGTTTGCCACATGATGTAGGCCTATGGACTGAACAAGAAACCACCAAAAATTTTAACCAGTCATCGTTCTCACAACACTGAGGACCAGTCATTCGAAATGACTTCTCCATGCATTTTATGCATTGGTAAAAGCACTATGATGAAAAGTGTGATATGTTTTCAGGTATCTCCTATACTAATAGAGCCACATGCTCACCGGTTTGCCACATGATGTAGGCCTATGGACTGAACAAGAAACCACCAAAAATTTTAACCAGTCATCGTTCTCACAACACTGAGGACCAGTAATTCGAAATGACTTCTCCATGCATTTTATGCATTGGTAAAAGCACTATGATGAAAAGTGTGATATGTTTTCAGGTATCTCCTATACTAATAGAGCCACATGCTCACCGGTTTGCCACATGATGTAGGCCTATGGACTGAACAAGAAACCACCAAAAATTTTAACCAGTCATCGTTCTCACAACACTGAGGACCAGTCATTCGAAATGACTTCTCCATGCATTTTATGCATTGGTAAAAGCACTATGATGAAAAGTGTGATATGTTTTCAGGTATCTCCTATACTAATAGAGCCACATGCTCACCGGTTTGCCACATGATGTAGGCCTATGGACTGAACAAGAAACCACCAAAAATTTTAACCAGTCATCGTTCTCACAACACTGAGGACCAGTCATTCGAAATGACTTCTCCATGCATTTTATGCATTGGTAAAAGCACTATGATGAAAAGTGTGATATGTTTTCAGGTATCTCCTATACTAATAGAGCCACATGCTCACCGGTTTGCCACATGATGTAGGCCTATGGACTGAACAAGAAACCACCAAAAATTTTAACCAGTCATCGTTCTCACAACACTGAGGACCAGTCATTCGAAATGACTTCTCCATGCATTTTATGCATTGGTAAAAGCACTATGATGAAAAGTGTGATGTTTTCAGGTATCTCCTATACTAATAGAGCCACATGCTCACCGGTTTGCCACATGATGTAGGCCTATGGACTGAACAAGAAACCACCAAAAATTTTAACCAGTCATCGTTCTCACAACACTGAGGACCAGCCATTCGAAATGACTTCTCCATGCATTTTATGCATTGGTAAAAGCACTATGATGAAAAGTGTGATATGTTTTCAGGTATCTCCTATACTAATAGAGCCACATGCTCACCGGTTTGCCACATGATGTAGGCCTATGGACTGAACAAGAAACCACCAAAAATTTTAACCAGTCATCGTTCTCACAACACTGAGGACCAGTCATTCGAAATGACTTCTCCATGCATTTTATGCATTGGTAAAAGCACTATGATGAAAAGTGTGATATGTTTTCAGGTATCTCCTATACTAATAGAGCCACATGCTCACCGGTTTGCCACATGATGTAGGCCTATGGACTGAACAAGAAACCACCAAAAATTTTAACCAGTCATCGTTCTCACAATATTTCTCCATGCATTTTATGCATTGGTAAAAGCACTATGATGAAAAGTGTGATATGTTTTCAGGTATCTCCTATACTAATAGAGCCACATGCTCACCGGTTTGCCACATGATGTAAGCCTATGGACTGAACAAGAAACCACCAAAAATTTTAACCAGTCATCGTTCTCACAACACTGAGGACCAGTCATTCGAAATGACTTCTCCATGCATTTTATGCATTGGTAAAAGCACTATGATGAAAAGTGTGATATGTTTTCAGGTATCTCCTATACTAATAGAGCCACATGCTCACCGGTTTGCCACATGATGTAGGCCTATGGACTGAACAAGAAACCACCAAAAATTTTAACCAGTCATCGTTCTCACAACACTGAGGACCAGTCATTCGAAATGACTTCTCCATGCATTTTATGCATTGGTAAAAGCACTATGATGAAAAGTGTGATATGTTTTCAGGTATCTCCTATACTAATAGAGCCACATGCTCACCGGTTTGCCACATGATGTAGGCCTATGGACTGAACAAGAAACCACCAAAAATTTTAACCAGTCATCGTTCTCACAACACTGAGGACCAGTCATTCGAAATGACTTCTCCATGCATTTTATGCATTGGTAAAAGCACTATGATGAAAAGTGTGATATGTTTTCAGGTATCTCCTATACTAATAGAGCCACATGCTCACCGGTTTGCCACATGATGTAGGCCTATGGACTGAACAAGAAACCACTAAAAATTTTAACCAGTCATCGTTCTCACAACACTGAGGACCAGTCATTCGAAATGACTTCTCCATGCATTTTATGGATTGGTAAAAGCACTATGATGAAAAGTGTGATATGTTTTCAGGTATCTCCTATACTAATAGAGCCACATGCTCACCGGTTTGCCACATGATGTAGGCCTATGGACTGAACAAGAAACCACCAAAAATTTTAACCAGTCATCGTTCTCACAACACTGAGGACCAGTCATTCGAAATGACTTCTCCATGCATTTTATGCATTGGTAAAAGCACTATGATGAAAAGTGTGATATGTTTTCAGGTATCTCCTATACTAATAGAGCCACATGCTCACCGGTTTGCCACATGATGTAGGCCTATGGACTGAACAAGAAACCACCAAAAATTTTAACCAGTCATCGTTCTCCCAACACTGAGGACCAGCCATTCGAAATGACTTCTCCATGCATTTTATGCATTGGTAAAAGCACTATGATGAAAAGTGTGATATGTTTTCAGGTATCTCCTATACTAATAGAGCCACATGCTCACCGGTTTGCCACATGATGTAGGCCTATGGACTGAACAAGAAACCACCAAAAATTTTAACCAGTCATCGTTCTCACAACACTGAGGACCAGTCATTCGAAATGACTTCTCCATGCATTTTATGCATTGGTAAAAGCACTATGATGAAAAGTGTGATATGTTTTCAGGTATCTCCTATACTAATAGAGCCACATGCTCACCGGTTTGCCACATGATGTAGGCCTATGGACTGAACAAGAAACCACCAAAAATTTTAACCAGTCATCGTTCTCACAACACTGAGGACCAGTCATTCGAAATGACTTCTCCATGCATTTTATGCATTGGTAAAAGCACTATGATGAAAAGTGTGATATGTTTTCAGGTATCTCCTATACTAATAGAGCCACATGCTCACCGGTTTGCCACATGATGTAAGCCTATGGACTGAACAAGAAACCACCAAAAATTTTAACCAGTCATCGTTCTCACAACACTGAGGACCAGTCATTCGAAATGACTTCTCCATGCATTTTATGCATTGGTAAAAGCACTATGATGAAAAGTGTGATATGTTTTCAGGTATCTCCTATACTAATAGAGCCACATGCTCACCGGTTTGCCACATGATGTAGGCCTATGGACTGAACAAGAAACCACCAAAAATTTTAACCAGTCATCGTTCTCACAACACTGAGGACCAGTCATTCGAAATGACTTCTCCATGCATTTTATGCATTGGTAAAAGCACTATGATGAAAAGTGTGATATGTTTTCAGGTATCTCCTATACTAATAGAGCCACATGCTCACCGGTTTGCCACATGATGTAGGCCTATGGACTGAACAAGAAACCACCAAAAATTTTAACCAGTCATCGTTCTCACAACACTGAGGACCAGCCATTCGAAATGACTTCTCCATGCATTTTATGCATTGGTAAAAGCACTATGATGAAAAGTGTGATATGTTTTCAGGTATCTCCTATACTAATAGAGCCACATGCTCACCGGTTTGCCACATGATGTAGGCCTATGGACTGAACAAGAAACCACCAAAAATTTTAACCAGTCATCGTTCTCACAACACTGAGGACCAGTCATTCGAAATGACTTCTCCATGCATTTTATGCATTGGTAAAAGCACTATGATAAAAAGTGTGATATGTTTTCAGGTATCTCCTATACTAATAGAGCCACATGCTCACCGGTTTGCCACATGATGTAGGCCTATGGACTGAACAAGAAACCACCAAAAATTTTAACCAGTCATCGTTCTCACAATACTTCTCCATGCATTTTATGCATTGGTAAAAGCACTATGATGAAAAGTGTGATATGTTTTCAGGTATCTCCTATACTAATAGAGCCACATGCTCACCGGTTTGCCACATGATGTAGGCCTATGGACTGAACAAGAAACCACCAAAAATTTTAACCAGTCATCGTTCTCACAACACTGAGGACCAGTCATTCGAAATGACTTCTCCATGCATTTTATGCATTGGTAAAAGCACTATGATGAAAAGTGTGATGTTTTCAGGTATCTCCTATACTAATAGAGCCACATGCTCACCGGTTTGCCACATGATGTAGGCCTATGGACTGAACAAGAAACCACCAAAAATTTTAACCAGTCATCGTTCTCACAACACTGAGGACCAGCCATTCGAAATGACTTCTCCATGCATTTTATGCATTGGTAAAAGCACTATGATGAAAAGTGTGATATGTTTTCAGGTATCTCCTATACTAATAGAGCCACATGCTCACCGGTTTGCCACATGATGTAGGCCTATGGACTGAACAAGAAACCACCAAAAATTTTAACCAGTCATCGTTCTCACAACACTGAGGACCAGTCATTCGAAATGACTTCTCCATGCATTTTATGCATTGGTAAAAGCACTATGATGAAAAGTGTGATATGTTTTCAGGTATCTCCTATACTAATAGAGCCACATGCTCACCGGTTTGCCACATGATGCCAAAAATTTTAACCAGTCATCGTTCTCACAACACTGAGGACCAGTCATTCGAAATGACTTCTCCATGCATTTTATGCATTGGTAAAAGCACTATGATGAAAAGTGTGATATGTTTTCAGGTATCTCCTATACTAATAGAGCCACATGCTCACCGGTTTGCCACATGATGTAGGCCTATGGACTGAACAAGAAACCACCAAAAATTTTAACCAGTCATCGTTCTCACAACACTGAGGACCAGTCATTCGAAATGACTTCTCCATGCATTTTATGCATTGGTAAAAGCACTATGATGAAAAGTGTGATATGTTTTCAGGTATCTCCTATACGTTTGCCACATGATGTAGGCCTATGGACTGAACAAGAAACCACCAAAAATTTTAACCAGTCATCGTTCTCACAACACTGAGGACCAGTCATTCGAAATGACTTCTCCATGCATTTTATGCATTGGTAAAAGCACTATGATGAAAAGTGTGATATGTTTTCAGGTATCTCCTATACTAATAGAGCCACATGCTCACCGGTTTGCCACATGATGTAGGCCTATGGACTGAACAAGAAACCACCAAAAATTTTAACCAGTCATCGTTCTCACAACACTGAGGACCAGTCATTCGAAATGACTTCTCCATGCATTTTATGCATTGGTAAAAGCACTATGATGAAAAGTGTGATATGTTTTCAGGTATCTCCTATACTAATAGAGCCACATGCTCACCGGTTTGCCACATGATGTAGGCCTATGGACTGAACAAGAAACCACCAAAAATTTTAACCAGTCATCGTTCTCACAACACTGAGGACCAGTCATTCGAAATGACTTCTCCATGCATTTTATGCATTGGTAAAAGCACTATGATGAAAAGTGTGATATGTTTTCAGGTATCTCCTATACTAATAGAGCCACATGCTCACCGGTTTGCCACATGATGTAGGCCTATGGACTGAACAAGAAACCACCAAAAATTTTAACCAGTCATCGTTCTCACAACACTGAGGACCAGTCATTCGAAATGACTTCTCCATGCATTTTATGCATTGGTAAAAGCACTATGATGAAAAGTGTGATATGTTTTCAGGTATCTCCTATACTAATAGAGCCACATGCTCACCGGTTTGCCACATGATGTAGGCCTATGGACTGAACAAGAAACCACCAAAAATTTTAACCAGTCATCGTTCTCACAACACTGAGGACCAGTCATTCGAAATGACTTCTCCATGCATTTTATGCATTGGTAAAAGCACTATGATGAAAAGTGTGATATGTTTTCAGGTATCTCCTATACTAATAGAGCCACATGCTCACCGGTTTGCCACATGATGTAGGCCTATGGACTGAACAAGAAACCACCAAAAATTTTAACCAGTCATCGTTCTCACAACACTGAGGACCAGTCATTCGAAATGACTTCTCCATGCATTTTATGCATTGGTAAAAGCACTATGATGAAAAGTGTGATATGTTTTCAGGTATCTCCTATACTAATAGAGCCACATGCTCACCGGTTTGCCACATGATGTAGGCCTATGGACTGAACAAGAAACCACCAAAAATTTTAACCAGTCATCGTTCTCACAACACTGAGGACCAGTCATTCGAAATGACTTCTCCATGCATTTTATGCATTGGTAAAAGCACTATGATGAAAAGTGTGATATGTTTTCAGGTATCTCCTATACTAATAGAGCCACATGCTCACCGGTTTGCCACATGATGTAGGCCTATGGACTGAACAAGAAACCACCAAAAATTTTAACCAGTCATCGTTCTCACAACACTGAGGACCAGTCATTCGAAATGACTTCTCCATGCATTTTATGCATTGGTAAAAGCACTATGATGAAAAGTGTGATATGTTTTCAGGTATCTCCTATACTAATAGAGCCACATGCTCACCGGTTTGCCACATGATGTAGGCCTATGGACTGAACAAGAAACCACCAAAAATTTTAACCAGTCATCGTTCTCACAACACTGAGGACCAGTCATTCGAAATGACTTCTCCATGCATTTTATGCATTGGTAAAAGCACTATGATGAAAAGTGTGATATGTTTTCAGGTATCTCCTATACTAATAGAGCCACATGCTCACCGGTTTGCCACATGATGTAGGCCTATGGACTGAACAAGAAACCACCAAAAATTTTAACCAGTCATCGTTCTCACAACACTGAGGACCAGTCATTCGAAATGACTTCTCCATGCATTTTATGCATTGGTAAAAGCACTATGATGAAAAGTGTGATATGTTTTCAGGTATCTCCTATACTAATAGAGCCACATGCTCACCGGTTTGCCACATGATGTAGGCCTATGGACTGAACAAGAAACCACCAAAAATTTTAACCAGTCATCGTTCTCACAACACTGAGGACCAGTCATTCGAAATGACTTCTCCATGCATTTTATGCATTGGTAAAAGCACTATGATGAAAAGTGTGATATGTTTTCAGGTATCTCCTATACTAATAGAGCCACATGCTCACCGGTTTGCCACATGATGTAGGCCTATGGACTGAACAAGAAACCACCAAAAATTTTAACCAGTCATCGTTCTCACAACACTGAGGACCAGTCATTCGAAATGACTTCTCCATGCATTTTATGCATTGGTAAAAGCACTATGATGAAAAGTGTGATATGTTTTCAGGTATCTCCTATACTAATAGAGCCACATGCTCACCGGTTTGCCACATGATGTAGGCCTATGGACTGAACAAGAAACCACCAAAAATTTTAACCAGTCATCGTTCTCACAACACTGAGGACCAGTCATTCGAAATGACTTCTCCATGCATTTTATGCATTGGTAAAAGCACTATGATGAAAAGTGTGATATGTTTTCAGGTATCTCCTATACTAATAGAGCCACATGCTCACCGGTTTGCCACATGATGTAGGCCTATGGACTGAACAAGAAACCACCAAAAATTTTAACCAGTCATCGTTCTCACAACACTGAGGACCAGTCATTCGAAATGACTTCTCCATGCATTTTATGCATTGGTAAAAGCACTATGATGAAAAGTGTGATATGTTTTCAGGTATCTCCTATACTAATAGAGCCACATGCTCACCGGTTTGCCACATGATGTAGGCCTATGGACTGAACAAGAAACCACCAAAAATTTTAACCAGTCATCGTTCTCACAACACTGAGGACCAGTCATTCGAAATGACTTCTCCATGCATTTTATGCATTGGTAAAAGCACTATGATGAAAAGTGTGATATGTTTTCAGGTATCTCCTATACTAATAGAGCCACATGCTCACCGGTTTGCCACATGATGTAGGCCTATGGACTGAACAAGAAACCACCAAAAATTTTAACCAGTCATCGTTCTCACAACACTGAGGACCAGTCATTCGAAATGACTTCTCCATGCATTTTATGCATTGGTAAAAGCACTATGATGAAAAGTGTGATATGTTTTCAGGTATCTCCTATACTAATAGAGCCACATGCTCACCGGTTTGCCACATGATGTAGGCCTATGGACTGAACAAGAAACCACCAAAAATTTTAACCAGTCATCGTTCTCACAACACTGAGGACCAGTCATTCGAAATGACTTCTCCATGCATTTTATGCATTGGTAAAAGCACTATGATGAAAAGTGTGATATGTTTTCAGGTATCTCCTATACTAATAGAGCCACATGCTCACCGGTTTGCCACATGATGTAGGCCTATGGACTGAACAAGAAACCACCAAAAATTTTAACCAGTCATCGTTCTCACAACACTGAGGACCAGTCATTCGAAATGACTTCTCCATGCATTTTATGCATTGGTAAAAGCACTATGATGAAAAGTGTGATATGTTTTCAGGTATCTCCTATACTAATAGAGCCACATGCTCACCGGTTTGCCACATGATGTAGGCCTATGGACTGAACAAGAAACCACCAAAAATTTTAACCAGTCATCGTTCTCACAACACTGAGGACCAGTCATTCACAAAATGACTTCTCCATGCATTTTATGCATTGGTAAAAGCACTATGATGAAAAGTGTGATATGTTTTCAGGTATCTCCTATACTAATAGAGCCACATGCTCACCGGTTTGCCACATGATGTAGGCCTATGGACTGAACAAGAAACCACCAAAAATTTTAACCAGTCATCGTTCTCACAACACTGAGGACCAGTCATTCAAAATGACTTCTCCATGCATTTATATGCATTGGTAAAAGCACTATGATGAAAAGTGTGATATGTTTTCAGGTATCTCCTATACTAATAGAGCCACATGCTCACCGGTTTGCCACATGATGTAGGCCTATGGACTGAACAAGAAACCACCAAAAATTTTAACCAGTCATCGTTCTCACAACACTGAGGACCAGTCATTCGAAATGACTTCTCCATGCATTTTATGCATTGGTAAAAGCACTATGATGAAAAGTGTGATATGTTTTCAGGTATCTCCTATACTAATAGAGCCACATGCTCACCGGTTTGCCACATGATGTAGGCCTATGGACTGAACAAGAAACCACCAAAAATTTTAACCAGTCATCGTTCTCACAACACTGAGGACCAGTCATTCGAAATGACTTCTCCATGCATTTTATGCATTGGTAAAAGCACTATGATGAAAAGTGTGATATGTTTTCAGGTATCTTCCTATACTAATAGAGCCACATGCTCACCTGGTTTGCCACATGATGTAGGCCTATGGAACTGAACAAGAAACCACCAAAAATTTTAACCAGTCATCGTTCTCACAACACTGAGGAACCAGTCATTCGAAATGACTTCTCCATGCATTTTATGCATTGGTAAAAGCACTATGATGAAAAGTGTGATATGTTTTCAGGTATCTCCTATACTAATAGAGCCACATGCTCACCGGTTTGCCACATGATGTAGGCCTATGGACTGAACAAGAAACCACCAAAAATTTTAACCAGTCATCGTTCTCACAACACTGAGGACCAGTCATTCGAAATGACTTCTCCATGCATTTTATGCATTGGTAAAAGCACTATGATGAAAAGTGTGATATGTTTTCAGGTATCTCCTATACTAATAGAGCCACATGCTCACCGGTTTGCCACATGATGTAGGCCTATGGACTGAACAAGAAACCACCAAAAATTTTAACCAGTCATCGTTCTCACAACACTGAGGACCAGTCATTCGAAATGACTTCTCCATGCATTTTATGCATTGGTAAAAGCACTATGATGAAAAGTGTGATATGTTTTCAGGTATCTCCTATACTAATAGAGCCACATGCTCACCGGTTTGCCACATGATGTAGGCCTATGGACTGAACAAGAAACCACCAAAAATTTTGAACCAGTCATCGTTCCTCACAACACTGAGGACCAGTCATTCGAAATGACTTCTCCATGCATTTTATGCATTGGTAAAAGCACTATGATGAAAAGTGTGATATGTTTTTCAGGTATCTCCTATACTAATAGAGCCACATGCTCACCGGTTTGCCACATGATGTAGGCCTATGGACTGAACAAGAAACCACCAAAAATTTTAACCAGTCATCGTTCTCACAACACTGAGGACCAGTCATTCGAAATGACTTCTCCATGCATTTTATGCATTGGTAAAAGCACTATGATGAAAAGTGTGATATGTTTTCAGGTATCTCCTATACTAATAGAGCCACATGCTCAACCGGTTTGCCACATGATGTAGGCCTATGGACTGAACAAGAAACCACCAAAAATTTTAACCAGTCATCGTTCTCACAACACTGAGGACCAGTCATTCGAAATGACTTCTCCATGCATTTTATGCATTGGTAAAAGCACTATGATGAAAAGTGTGATATGTTTTCAGGTATCTCCTATACTAATAGAGCCACATGCTCACCGGTTTGCCACATGATGTAGGCCTATGGACCTGAACAAGAAACCACCAAAAATTTTAACCAGTCATCGTCTCACAACACTGAGGACCAGTCATTCGAAATGACTTCTCCATGCATTTTATGCATTGGTAAAAAGCACTATGATGAAAAGTGTGATATGTTTTCAGGTATCTCCTATACTAATAGAGCCACATGCTCACCGGTTTGCCACATGATGTAGGCCTATGGACTGAACAAGAAACCACCAAAAATTTTAACCAGTCATCGTTCTCACAACACTGAGGACCAGTCATTCGAAATGACTTCTCCATGCATTTTATGCATTGGTAAAAGCACTATGATGAAAGAGTGTGATATGTTTTTCAGGTATCTCCTATACTAATAGAGCCACATGCTCACCGGTTTGTCACATGATGTGGGCCTATGGACTGAACAAGAAACCACCAAAAAATTTTAACCAGTCATCGTTCTCACAACACTGAGGACCAGTCATTCGAAATGACTTCTCCATGCATTTTATGCATTGGTAAAAGCACTATGATGAAAAGTGTGATATGTTTTCAGGGTATCTCCTTAATACTAATAGAGCCATATGCTCACCGGTTTGCCACATGATGTAGGCCTATGGACTGAACAAGAAACCACCAAAAATATTTAACCAGTCATCGTTCTCACAACACTGAGGACCAGTCATTCGAAATGACTTCTCCATGCATTTTATGCATTGGGTAAAAGCACTATGATGAAAAGTGTGATATGTTTTCAGGTATCTCCTATACTAATAGAGCCACATGCTCACCGGTTTGCCACATGATGTAGGCCTATGGACTGAACAAGAAACCACCAAAAATTTTAACCAGTCATCGTTCTCACAACACTGAGGACCAGTCATTCGAAATGACTTCTCCATGCATTTTATGCATTGGTAAAAGCACTATGATGAAAAGTGTGATATGTTTTCAGGTATCTCCTATACTAATAGAGCCACATGCTCACCGGTTTGCCACATGATGTAGGCCTATGGACTGAACAAGAAACCACCAAAAATTTTAACCAGTCATCGTCCTCACAACACTGAGGACCAGTCATTCGAAATGACTTCTCCATGCATTTTATGCATTGGTAAAAGCACTATGATGAAAAGTGTGATATGTTTTCAGGTATCTCCTATACTAATAGAGCCACATGCTCACCGGTTTGCCACATGATGTAGGCCTATGGACTGAACAAGAAACCACCAAAAATTTTAACCAGTCATCGTTCTCACAACACTGAGGACCAGTCATTCGAAATGACTTCTCCATGCATTTTATGCATTGGTAAAAGCACTATGATGAAAAGTGTGATATGTTTTCAGGTATCTCCTATACTAATAGAGCCACATGCTCACCGGTTTGTCCACATGATGTGGGCCTATGGACTGAACAAGAAACCACCAAAAATTTTAACCAGTCATCGTTCTCACAACACTGAGGACCAGTCATTCGAAATGACTTCTCCATGCATTTTATGCATTGGTAAAAGCACTATGATGAAAAGTGTGATATGTTTTCAGGTATCTCCTATACTAATAGAGCCATATGCTCACCGGTTTGCCACATGATGTAGGCCTATGGACTGAACAAGAAACCACCAAAAATTTTAACCAGTCATCGTTCTCACAACACTGAGGACCAGTCATTCGAAATGACTTCTCCATGCATTTTATGCATTGGTAAAAGCACTATGATGAAAAGTGTGATATGTTTTCAGGTATCTCCTATACTAATAGAGCCATCTATGCTCACCGGGTTTGCCACATGATGTAGGCCTATGGACTGAACAAGAAACCACCAAAAATTTTAACCAGTCATCGTTCTCACAACACTGAGGACCAGTCATTCGAAATGACTTCTCCATGCATTTTATGCATTGGTAAAAAGCACTATGATGAAAAGTGTGATATGTTTTCAGGTATCTCCTATACTAATAGAGCCACATGCTCACCGGTTTGCCACATGATGTGGGCCTATGGACTGAACAAGAAACCACCAAAAATTTTAACCAGTCATCGTTGTCACAACACTGAGGACCAGTCATTCGAAATGACTTCTCCATGCATTTTATGCATTGGTTAAAAGCACTATGATGAAAAGTGTGATATGTTTTCAGGTATCTCCTATACTAATAGAGCCACATGCTCACCGGTTTGCCACATGATGTAGGCCTATGGAACTGAACAAGAAACCACCAAAAATTTTAACCAGTCATCGTTCTCACAACACTGAGGACCAGTCATTCAGAAATGACTTCTCCATGCATTTTATGCATTGGTAAAAGCACTATGATGAAAAGTGTGATATGTTTTCAGGTATCTCCTATACTAATAGAGCCACATGCTCACAGGTTTGTCACATGATGTGGGCCTATGGACTGAACAAGAAACCACCAAAAATTTTAACCAGTCATCGTTCTCACAACACTGAGGACCAGTCATTCGAAATGACTTCTCCATGCATTTTATGCATTGGTAAAAGCACTATGATGAAAAGTGTGATATGTTTTCAGGTATCTCCTATACTAATAGAGCCATATGCTCACCGGTTTGCCACATGATGTAGGCCTATGGAACTGAACAAGAAACCACCAAAAATTTTAACCAGTCATCGTTCTCACAACACTGAGGACCAGTCATTCGAAATGACTTCTCCATGCATTTTATGCATTGGTAAAAGCACTATGATGAAAAGTGTGATATGTTTTCAGGTATCTCCTATACTAATAGAGCCACATGCTCACCGGTTTGCCACATGATGTAGGCCTATGGACTGAACAAGAAACCACCAAAAATTTTAACCAGTCATCGTTCTCACAACACTGAGGACCAGTCATTCAAAATGACTTCTCCATGCATTTTATGCATTGGTAAAAGCACTATGATGAAAAGTGTAATATGTTTTCAGGTATCTCCTATACTAATAGAGCCACATGCTCACCGGTTTGCCACATGATGTAGGCCTATGGAACTGAACAAGAAACCACCAAAAATTTTAACCAGTCATCGTTCTCACAACACTGAGGACCAGTCATTCGAAATGACTTCTCCATGCATTTTATGCATTGGTAAAAGCACTATGATGAAAAGTGTGATATGTTTTCAGGTATCTCCTATACTAATAGAGCCACATGCTCACCGGTTTGCCACATGATGTAGGCCTATGGACTGAACAAGAAACCACCAAAAATTTTAACCAGTCATCGTTCTCACAACACTGAGGACCAGTCATTCGAAATGACTTCTCCATGCATTTTATGCATTGGTAAAAGCACTATGATGAAAAGTGTGATATGTTTTCAGGTATCTCCTATACTAATAGAGCCACATGCTCACCGGTTTGCCACATGATGTAGGCCTATGGACTGAACAAGAAACCACCAAAAATTTTAACCAGTCATCGTCCTCACAACACTGAGGACCAGTCATTCGAAATGACTTCTCTCCATGCATTTTATGCATTGGTAAAAGCACTATGATGAAAAGTGTGATATGTTTTCAGGTATCTCCTATACTAATAGAGCCCACATGCTCACCGGTTTGCCACATGATGTAGGCCTATGGACTGAACAAGAAACCACCAAAAATTTTTAACCAGTCATCGTTCTCACAACACTGAGGACCAGTCATTCGAAATGACTTCTCCATGCATTTTATGCATTGGTAAAAAGCACTATGATGAAAAGTGTGATATGTTTTCAGGTATCTCCTATACTAATAGAGCCACATGCTCACCGGTTTGCCACATGATGTAGGCCTATGGACTGAACAAGAAACCACCAAAAATTTTAACCAGTCATCGTTCTCACAACACTGAGGACCAGTCATTCGAAATGACTTCTCCATGCATTTTATGCATTGGTAAAAGCACTATGATGAAAAGTGTGATATGTTTTCAGGTATCTCCTATACTAATAGAGCCACATGCTCACCGGTTTGCCACATGATGTAGGCCTATGGACTGAACAAGAAACCACCAAAAATTTTAACCAGTCATCGTTCTCACAACACTGAGGACCAGTCATTCGAAATGACTTCTCCATGCATTTTATGCATTGGTAAAAAGCACTATGATGAAAAGTGTAATATGTTTTTCAGGTATCTCCTATACTAATAGAGCCATATGCTCACCGGTTTGCCACATGATGTAGGCCTATGGACTGAACAAGAAACCACCAAAAATTTTAACCAGTCATCGTTCTCACAACACTGAGGACCAGTCATTCGAAATGACTTCTCCATGCATTTTATGCATTGGTAAAAGCACTATGATGAAAAGTGTGATATGTTTTTCAGGTATATCCTATACTAATAGAGCCACATGCTCACCGGTTTGCCACATGATGTAGGCCTATGGACTGAACAAGAAACCACCAAAAATTTTAACCAGTCATCGTTCTCACAACACTGAGGACCAGTCATTCGAAATGACTTCCCCATGCATTTTATGCATTGGTAAAAGCACTATGATGAAAAGTGTGATATGTTTTCAGGTATCTCCTATACTAATAGAGCCACATGCTCACCGGTTTGCCACATGATGTAGGCCTATGGACTGAACAAGAAACCACCAAAAATTTTAACCAGTCATCGTTCTCACAACACTGAGGACCAGTCATTCGAAATGACTTCTCCATGCATTTTATGCATTGGTAAAAGCACTATGATGAAAAGTGTGATATGTTTTCAGGTATCTCCTATACTAATAGAGCCACATGCTCACCGGTTTGCCACATGATGTAGGCCTATGGAACTGAACAAGAAACCACCAAAAATTTTAACCAGTCATCGTTCTCACAACACTGAGGACCAGTCATTCGAAATGACTTCTCCATGCATTTTATGCATTGGTAAAAGCACTATGATGAAAAGTGTGATATGTTTTCAGGTATCTCCTATACTAATAGAGCCACATGCTCACCGGTTTGCCACATGATGTAGGCCTATGGAACTGAACAAGAAACCACCAAAAATTTTAACCAGTCATCGTTCTCACAACACTGAGGACCAGTCATTCGAAATGACTTCTCCATGCATTTTATGCATTGGTAAAAGCACTATGATGAAAAGTGTGATATGTTTTCAGGTATCTCCTATACTAATAGAGCCACATGCTCACCGGTTTGCCACATGATGTAGGCCTATGGACTGAACAAGAAACCACCAAAAATTTTAACCAGTCATCGTTCTCACAACACTGAGGACCAGTCATTCGAAATGACTTCTCCATGCATTTTATGCATTGGTAAAAGCACTATGATGAAAAAGTGTGATATGTTTTCAGGTATCTCCTATACTAATAGAGCCACATGCTCACCGGTTTGCCACATGATGTAGGCCTATGGACTGAACAAGAAACCACCAAAAATTTTAACCAGTCATCGTTCTCACAACACTGAGGACCAGTCATTCGAAATGACTTCTCCATGCATTTTATGCATTGGTAAAAGCACTATGATGAAAAGTGTGATATGTTTTCAGGTATCTCCTATACTAATAGAGCCACATGCTCACCGGTTTGCCACATGATGTAGGCCTATGGACTGAACAAGAAACCACCAAAAATTTTAACCATTCATCATTCTCACAACACTGAGGACCAGTCATTCGAAATGACTTCTCCATGCATTTTATGCATTGGTAAAAGCACTATGATGAAAAGTGTGATATGTTTTCAGGTATCTCCTATACTAATAGAGCCACATGCTCACCGGTTTGCCACATGATGTAGGCCCTATGGAACTGAACAAGAAACCACCAAAATTTTTAACTCAGTCATCGTTTCTCACAACACTGAGGACCAGTCATTCGAAATGACTTCTCCATGCATTTTATGCATTGGTAAAAGCACTATGATGAAAAGTGTGATATGTTTTCAGGTATCTCCTATACTAATAGAGCCACATGCTCACCGGTTTGCCACATGATGTAGGCCTATGGACTGAACAAGAAACCACCAAAAATTTTAACCAGTCATCGTTCTCACAACACTGAGGACCAGTCATTCGAAATGACTTCTCCATGCATTTTATGCATTGGTAAAAGCACTATGATGAAAAGTGTGATATGTTTTCAGGTATCTCCTATACTAATAGAGCCACATGCTCACCGGTTTGCCACATGATGTAGGCCTATGGACTGAACAAGAAACCACCAAAAATTTTAACCATTCATCATTCTCACAACACTGAGGACCAGTCATTCGAAATGACTTCTCCATGCATTTTATGCATTGGTAAAAGCACTATGATGAAAAGTGTGATATGTTTTCAGGTATCTCCTATACTAATAGAGCCCACATGCTCACCGGTTTGCCACATGATGTAGGCCTATGGACTGAACAAGAAACCACCAAAAAATTTTAACTAGTCATCGTTCTCACAACACTGAGGACCAGTCATTCGAAATGACTTCTCCATGCATTTTATGCATTGGTAAAAGCACTATGATGAAAAGTGTGATATGTTTTCAGGTATCTCCTATACTAATAGAGCCACATGCTCACCGGTTTGCCACATGATGTAGGCCTATGGACTGAACAAGAAACCACCAAAAATTTTAACCAGTCATCGTTCTCACAACACTGAGGACCAGTCATTCAAAATGACTTCTCCATGCATTTTATGCATTGGTAAAAGCACTATGATGAAAAGTGTGATATGTTTTCAGGTATCTCCTATACTAATAGAGCCACATGCTCACCGGTTTGCCACATGATGTAGGCCTATGGACTGAACAAGAAACCACCAAAAATTTTAACCAGTCATCGTTCTCACAACACTGAGGACCAGTCATTCGAAATGACTTCTCCATGCATTTTATGCATTGGTAAAAGCACTATGATGAAAAGTGTGATATGTTTTCAGGTATCTCCTATACTAATAGAGCCACATGCTCACCGGTTTGCCACATGATGTAGGCCTATGGACTGAACAAGAAACCACCAAAAATTTTAACCAGTCATCGTTCTCACAACACTGAGGACCAGTCATTCGAAATGACTTCTCCATGCATTTTATGCATTGGTAAAAGCACTATGATGAAAAGTGTGATATGTTTTCAGGTATCTCCTATACTAATAGAGCCACATGCTCACCGGTTTGCCACATGATGTAGGCCTATGGACTGAACAAGAAACCACCAAAAATTTTAACCAGTCATCGTTCTCACAACACTGAGGACCAGTCATTCGAAATGACTTCTCCATGCATTTTATGCATTGGTAAAAGCACTATGATGTAGAGTGTGATATGTTTTCAGGTATCTCCTATACTAATAGAGCCACATGCTCACCGGTTTGCCACATGATGTAGGCCTATGGACTGAACAAGAAACCACCAAAAATTTTAACCAGTCATCGTTCTCACAACACTGAGGACCAGTCATTCGAAATGACTTCTCCATGCATTTTATGCATTGGTAAAAGCACTATGATGAAAAGTGTGATATGTTTTCAGGTATCTCCCTATACTAATAGAGCGACATGCTCACCGGTTTGCCACATGATGTGGGCCTATGGACTGAACAAGAAACCACCAAAAAATTTTAACCAGTCATCGTTCTCACAACACTGAGGACCAGTCATTCGAAATGACTTCTCCATGCATTTTATGCATTGGTAAAAGCACTATGATGAAAAGTGTGATATGTTTTCAGGTATCTCCTTCACTAATAGAGCCACATGCTCACCGGTTTGCCACATGATGTAGGCCTATGGACTGAACAAGAAACCACCAAAAATTTTAACCAGTCATCGTTCTCACAACACTGAGGACCAGTCATTCGAAATGACTCTCTCCATGCATTTTATGCATTGGTAAAAGCACTATGATGAAAAGTGTGATATGTTTTCAGGTATCTCCTATACTAATAGCGCCACATGCTCACCAGTTTGCCACATGATGTAGGCCTATGGACTGAACAAGAAACCACCAAAAATTTTAACCAGTCATCGTTCTCACAACACTGAGGACCAGTCATTCGAAATGACTTCTCCATGCATGTTATGCATTGGTAAAAGCACTATGATGAAAAGTGTGATATGTTTTCAGGTATCTCCTATACTAATAGAGCCACATGCTCACCGGTTTGCCACATGATGTAGGCCTATGGACTGAACAAGAAACCACCAAAAATTTTAACCAGTCATCGTTCTCACAACACTGAGGACCAGTCATTCGAAATGACTTCTCCATGCATTTTATGCATTGGTAAAAGCACTATGATGAAAAGTGTGATATGTTTTCAGGTATCTCCTATACCAATAGAGCCACATGCTCACCGGTTTGCCACATGATGTAGGCCTATGGAACTGAACAAGAAACCACCAAAAAATTTTAACCAGTCATCGTTCTCACAACACTGAGGACCAGTCATTCGAAATGACTTCTCCATGCATTTTATGCATTGGTAAAAGCACTATGATGAAAAGTGTGATATGTTTTCAGGTATCTCCTATACTAATAGAGCCACATGCTCACCGGTTTGCCACATGATGTAGGCCTATGGACTGAACAAGAAACCACCAAAAATTTTAACCAGTCATCGTTCTCACAACACTGAGGACCAGTCATTCGAAATGAACTTCTCCATGCATTTTATGCATTGGTAAAAGCACTATGATGAAAAGTGTGATATGTTTTCAGGTATCTCCTATACTAATAGAGCCACATGCTCACCGGTTTGCCACATGATGTAGGCCTATGGAACTGAACAAGAAACCACCAAAAATTTTAACCAGTCATCGTTCTCACAACACTGAGGACCAGTCATTCGAAATGACTTCTCCATGCATTTTATGCATTGGTAAAAGCACTATGATGAAAAGTGTGATATGTTTTCAGGTATCTCCTATACTAATAGAGCCACATGCTCACCCGGTTTGCCACATGATGTAGGCCTATGGACTGAACAAGAAACCACCAAAAATTTTAACCAGTCATCGTTCTCACAACACTGAGGACCAGTCATTCGAAATGACTTCTCCATGCATTTTATGCATTGGTAAAAGCACTATGATGAAAAGTGTGATATGTTTTCAGGTATCTCCTATACTAATAGCGCCACATGCTCACCGGTTTGCCACATGATGTAGGCCTATGGACTGAACAAGAAACCACCAAAAATTTTAACCAGTCATCGTTCTCACAACATTGAGGACCAGTCATTCGAAATGACTTCTCCATGCATTTTATGCATTGGTAAAAGCACTATGATGAAAAGTGTGATATGTTTTCAGGTATCTCCTATACTAATAGAGCCACATGCTCACCGGTTTGCCACATGATGTAGGCCTATGGACTGAACAAGAAACCACCAAAAATTTTAACCAGTCATCGTTCTCACAACACTGAGGACCAGTCATTCGAAATGACTTCTCCATGCATTTTATGCATTGGTAAAAGCACTATGATGAAAAGTGTGATATGTTTTCAGGTATTCTCCTATACTAATAGAGCCACATGCTCACCGGTTTGCCACATGATGTAGGCCTATGGACTGAACAAGAAACCACCAAAAATTTTAACCAGTCATCGTTCTCACAACACTGAGGACCAGTCATTCGAAATGACTTCTCCATGCATTTTATGCATTGGGTAAAAGCACTATGATGAAAAGTGTGATATGTTTTCAGGTATCTCCTATACTAATAGAGCCACATGCTCACCGGTTTGCCACATGATGTAGGCCTATGGACTGAACAAGAAACCACCAAAAATTTTAACCAGTCATCGTTCTCACAACACTGAGGACCAGTCATTCGAAATGACTTCTCCATGCATTTTTATGCATTGGTAAAAAGCACTATGATGAAAAGTGTGATATGTTTTCAGGTATCTCCTATACTAATAGAGCCACATGCTCACCGGTTTGCCACATGATGTAGGCCTATGGACTGAACAAGAAACCACCAAAAATTTTAACCAGTCATCGTTCTCACAACACTGAGGACCAGTCATTCGAAATGACTTCTCCATGCATTTTATGCATTGGTAAAAGCACTATGATGAAAAGTGTGATATGTTTTCAGGTATCTCCTATACTAATAGAGCCACATGCTCACCGGTTTGCCACATGATGTAGGCCTATGGACTGAACAAGAAACCACCAAAAATTTTAACCAGTCATCGTTCTCACAACACTGAGGACCAGTCATTCGAAATGACTTCTCCATGCATTTTATGCATTGGTAAAAGCACTATGATGAAAAGTGTGATATGTTTTCAGGTATCTCCTATACTAATAGAGCCACATGCTCACCGGTTTGCCACATGATGTAGGCCTATGGACTGAACAAGAAACCACCAAAAATTTTAACCAGTCATCGTTCTCACAACACTGAGGACCAGTCATCCGAAATGACTTCTCCATGCATTTTATGCATTGGTAAAAGCACTATGATGAAAAGTGTGATATGTTTTCAGGTATCTCCTATACTAATAGAGCCACATGCTCACCGGTTTGCCACATGATGTAGGCCTATAGGACTGAACAAGAAACCACCAAAAATTTTAACCAGTCATCGTTCTCACAACACTGAGGACCAGTCATTCGAAATGACTTCTCCATGCATTTTATGCATTGGTAAAAGCACTATGATGAAAAGTGTGATATGTTTTCAGGTATCTCCTATACTAATAGAGCCACATGCTCACCGGTTTGCCACATGATGTAGGCCTATGGACTGAACAAGAAACCACCAAAAATTTTAACCAGTCATCGTTCTCACAACACTGAGGACCAGTCATTCGAAATGACTTCTCCATGCATTTTATGCATTGGGTAAAAGCACTATGATGAAAAGTGTGATATGTTTTCAGGTATCTCCTATACTAATAGAGCCACATGCTCACCGGTTTGCCACATGATGTAGGCCTATGGACTGAACAAGAAACCACCAAAAATTTTAACCAGTCATCGTTCTCACAACAGCTGAGGACCAGTCATTCGAAATGACTTCTCCATGCATTTTATGCATTGGTAAAAGCACTATAATGAAAAGTGTGATATGTTTTCAGGTATCTCCTATACTAATAGAGCCACATGCTCACCGGTTTGCCACATGATGTAGGCCTATGGAACTGAACAAGAAACCACCAAAAAATTTTAACCAGTCATCGTTCTCACAACACTGAGGACCAGTCATTCGAAATGACTTCTCCATGCATTTTATGCATTGGTAAAAGCACTATGATGAAAAGTGTGATATGTTTTCAGGTATCTCCTATACTAATAGAGCCACATGCTCACCGGTTTGCCACATGATGTAGGCCTATGGACTGAACAAGAAACCACCAAAAATTTTAACCAGTCATCGTTCTCACAACACTGAGGACCAGTCATTCGAAATGACTTCTCCATGCATTTTATGCATTGGTAAAAGCACTATGATGAAAAGTGTGATATGTTTTCAGGTATCTCCTATACTAATAGAGCCACATGCTCACCGGTTTGCCACATGATGTAGGCCTATGGACTGAACAAGAAACCACCAAAAATTTTAACCAGTCATCGTTCTCACAACACTGAGGACCAGTCATTCGAAATGACTTCTCCATGCATTTTATGCATTGGTAAAAGCACTATGATGAAAAGTGTGATATGTTTTTCAGGTATCTCCTATACTAATAGAGCCACATGCTCACCGGTTTGCCACATGATGTAGGCCTATGGACTGAACAAGAAACCACCAAAAATTTTAACCAGTCATCGTTCTCACAACACTGAGGACCAGTCATTCGAAATGACTTCTCCATGCATTTTATGCATTGGTAAAAGCACTATGATGAAAAGTGTGATATGTTTTCAGGTATCTCCTATACTAATAGAGCCACATGCTCACCGGTTTGCCACATGATGTAGGCCTATGGAACTGAACAAGAAACCACCAAAAAATTTTAACCAGTCATCGTTCTCACAACACTGAGGACCAGTCATTCGAAATGACTTCTCCATGCATTTTATGCATTGGTAAAAGCACTATGATGAAAAGTGTGATATGTTTTTCAGGTATCTCCTATACTAATAGAGCCACATGCTCACCGGTTTGCCACATGATGTAGGCCTATGGACTGAACAAGAAACCACCAAAAATTTTAACCAGTCATCGTTCTCACAACACTGAGGACCAGTCATTCGAAATGACTTCTCCCATGCATTTTATGCATTGGTAAAAGCACTATGATGAAAAGTGTGATATGTTTTCAGGTATCTCCTATACTAATAGAGCCACATGCTCACCGGTTTGCCACATGATGTAGGCCTATGGACTGAACAAGAAACCACCAAAAATTTTAACCAGTCATCGTTCTCACAACACTGAGGACCAGTCATTCGAAATGACTTCTCCATGCATTTTATGCATTGGTAAAAGCACTATGATGAAAAGTGTGATATGTTTTCAGGTATCTCCTATACTAATAGAGCCACATGCTCACCGGTTTGCCACATGATGTAGGCCTATGGACTGAACAAGAAACCACCAAAAATTTTAACCAGTCATCGTTCTCACAACACTGAGGACCAGTCATTCGAAATGACTTCTCCATGCATTTTATGCATTGGTAAAAGCACTATGATGAAAAGTGTGATATGTTTTCAGGTATCTCCTATACTAATAGAGCCACATGCTCACCGGTTTGCCACATGATGTAGGCCTATGGACTGAACAAGAAACCACCAAAAATTTTAACCAGTCATCGTTCTCACAACACTGAGGACCAGTCATCCGAAATGACTTCTCCATGCATTTTATGCATTGGTAAAAGCACTATGATGAAAAGTGTGATATGTTTTCAGGTATCTCCTATACTAATAGAGCCACATGCTCACCGGTTTGCCACATGATGTAGGCCTATGGACTGAACAAGAAACCACCAAAAATTTTAACCAGTCATCGTTCTCACAACACTGAGGACCAGTCATCCGAAATGACTTCTCCATGCATTTTATGCATTGGTAAAAGCACTATGATGAAAAGTGTGATATGTTTTCAGGTATTCTCCTATACTAATAGAGCCACATGCTCACCGGTTTGCCACATGATGTAGGCCTATGGACTGAACAAGAAACCACCAAAAATTTTAACCAGTCATCGTTCTCACAACACTGAGGACCAGTCATTCGAAATGACTTCTCCATGCATTTTAGTGCATTGGTAAAAGCACTATGATTGAAAAGTGTGATATTGTTTTCAGGTATCTCCTATACTAATAGAGCCATCATGCTCACCGGTTTGCCACATGATGTAGGCCTATGGACTGAACAAGAAACCACCAAAAATTTTAACCAGTCATCGTTCTCACAACACTGAGGGACCAGTCATTCCGAAATGACTTCTCCATGCATTTTATGCATTGGTAAAAGCACTATGATGAAAAGTGTGATATGTTTTCAGGTATTTCCTATACTAATAGAGCCACATGCTCACCGGTTTGCCACATGATGTAGGCCTATGGACTGAACAAGAAACCACCAAAAATTTTAACCAGTCATCGTTCTCACAACACTGAGGACCAGTCATTCGAAATGACTTCTCCATGCATTTTGTGCATTGGTAAAGAGCACTATGATTGAAAAGTGTGATATGTTTTCAGGTAT